>NC_083104.1:94362294-94557809 GCF_949774975.1 Lagenorhynchus albirostris | reverse complement strand
AAGAAGAAATTTACCCAAGTAACCATACATTTGATAAGGGCAACCTAAGTAGCACATAAGAAAGGCCATGGAAATTGAGGTACTGTTGCCTGGAGTGGTAGGTGAAGACACCGTGGAGGAAAGAGAATTTGAGCTGAGTATTGAGAATTTGAGCCCTTCCCCTCCTTCCGTTGCCTCTGAGGCCAAACCAAGTGCTTCCAGATTCTTCTGGTGCAATTTAGGAGACATGCCAGATGCTTAAACACATTTAATCGCTGTCAGATTAATTCCACGATCACTAAAGAGTTGCTCTTTTTTCATATTTATTTTTGTAATGATCACGAGCAGGCATTTTTTGTATAAATGATGGTATTTTTGACAAAAGAAACAGCACCCACTAACCACAAAGGAAATGATAACGTGTATGTGGAAATGGGACTTGGCCTATGGCAGCTGTGTGGTATCACAAGAGATAAGGCTTGAGAGCAGGAAGGGTCAGATGGAGAAGGTCAAAGGAGCTTGGACCAAGTGCGGGCAGTGGACAGGTGACTCAGATCAGGAAGACTTTGTAACCATGGGTCTCAAAGACCTGTAAAGGGAAGAGACTTGGAGGCAGGAGGGCCTCTCTGGAGGTGCAGAGGGAAGGAGGGATGGGTTTGGGCATCTGATAGGCTATGAGAGGTCACAGCTAACTTGGGACTCAAGACTGGATATCTGGGATATGGGGCATGAAAAATCAAGATGAGGGCGTCAGCAAGGTTTGAGAACTGGCCTCATATCCTTGCAAGTAGGCTGAGCTTGAGGCAACAAAAGTCTGCATTTGATGGCAAAGTCCAGAAGCAGTTATAGACCGTATGCCCATGTGAACGTGCAAAGCGGTGCTGTTAAAGGCACCGTGAAGAGCAAATTCTAAGACACTCAATCAAGTCTGGAACACAGTACATGCTGATAACTCCCTCCACTTGGGGTGAGATGTTGCTAGCCTTCCGCAGTAGAAACTCTGCTCGGTGTAATTCTCAATGGAAGCAGCAGAGGGCAGCAACGGCAGGCGGTTGGGATGTTCCTCGCACTGAGCTAGGGAGAACTTCATGCCTAAGGGGGTGTTGGGATTCTGCCTCCACCAAGATCTAGCAGCTATTTCCAGATGCTTGGGAAGGGAAGATGGACCCTGGCTTGTCAGGTAGACCACAGATCCATCTTCTTGCAGATGGAAATGCTGAGCAAAGTAACAAAGACCTCTTTATTCTCAAGTAAAAAGTGTAACGGCTAAATTTATTGAGTGCCTTGTGTTCTAAGAGCTGTATGCATATCACGCCTGTTAACTATTTTAACAAATGGAAGCAACTGGTGCTACTATTTCCACCACATTTTATAGGAGATGAGTTCAAGTGGATGCAACTTGTAAATGGTTGATATCTGGCTCCCATACTTAACCTACATTATGTTACCTCTCTGTGCAGTGGTACTGTTATTGGTGTGTGTGTGTGTGTGTGTGTGTGCATGTGTGCGTGTGCGTGTTTGCTCTTTGGTGCATAGTTTTTGTCAGTCGTTTAGATTTAGGGTAAGATGGAGAATTTGCAGGTGTTTTGGATCTTCCTTATAAACCAAAACACTGTAAGGCAGTAGTAACAAGATTGCTGGAGTAGAGCTGCTTAAAGTGTAGTCCTCTGACTACTGGTGGTCCACGGACTGTGTGGGATGGGTGTGCAGCCCAGGAAGTACAGAAATTCAGAGCACACCCTTAGACGCTCTGAGAGCAACTTGAGAGAGTAGTTTTATGCCTATTGAATCTAATAATAAAAATTGAGGGCTTGAATTTGTATCTTTTTAATTTCATGTTCTAGTAATTCATATTTATTATATTTGAGAAAAGTTAAGTCCACAACAGATTGGAATTTTTTTTTAAAGCTGGTTCTTTGTCACAAGATTGCATGAGAAGCACTGCAGTGGAGTTCATAACACAGACATAAAAGTCTGTAGGATTTTAGATCTGTTCCTTTTACCAGGGAAATGAACACCCCACACAAGGATTAAAACATGGAGGAGCTACTCCTGTAAACCCTTCAACAGCTCCACTGATGGTCATGATTAAGATAGAACGAAGGGCTTCCCTGGTGGCGCAGTGGTTGAGAGTCCGCCTGCCGATGCAGGGGACGCGGGTTCGTGCCCCGGTCCGGGAGGATCCCACACGCCGCGGAGCAGCTGGGCCCGTGAGCCATGGCCGCTGAGCCTGCGCGTCCGGAGCCTGTGCTCCGCAACGGGAGAGGCCACAACAGTGAGAGGCCCGCGCACCGCAAAAAATATATATATAACGAAGAGGGATGAGGTGGAAGCAGAGGAAGGAGGGCAATGGAGACGGAGAGAAGGGAAGGAGAAATCTTGATAAGACTTCAGAAGGAGCAGGACCCTTTTCACTTCTTGTAATGACTCAGGAAAAGCACAAAATTATAAAGAAACAGATGGTGTATGGAATCATTTTGTTTAACATCTGCCCTTAGGTATTGCTGAGGCATCTTTTGCACGTACATTTGACACAGCAAAAGATCCCAAGATCCATGAAATAACCAGGCTTTCACAAGGATTTATTCCTAGTCACCTATCATGAAAAATACCTAATTTTCAGTTGAAAGATGAGCCCTTGGCCTTATTCTAGCTTCGGCATCAAAAAGCTGCTATCTAGGAATGTCGGGGGAGAAAGGTTCTAGGAGAAGCGGCATTTCTCAGAGGAAAACAAAAACATAAACAAAAAGGAACTTGTCAAGGCATAAGTAACATTTTTAAATGCAGCAGTGGAGTTTGTTACAGGAAAAGAGTAATAAAATGCAATGTCCTTTGTTCACTTGCAGACGTTTTCCTTCTTTGAGGAAATAAAGGAGGAAATGCTCAGCTCTGCCTTGATTCAGAAGCACCTGACCAGCATTGCACAGAAAGACGTCCACCCACATAATAGGATTTGCTAGGATGTGAGAGTCAGCAATGACTTGGAGAGTTGGGCCTGAACAACTGCAAGAATGGGGAAGACGGCAGGTAGACGTTTGGGAGGAGGATTGGGGCACTAGTTCAGTTTTGGACATAGTAAGTCTGAGATGTCTATCAGACATCCAAGTGGAAATGTCACGTAGATGATTGATCACAAGTCCAGAGATGTCAGTTAAATGCCTCTCAGCTCCAAATCCACCTTTCCGTGCCTGCTCTGTGATAATGGAGCTAAACCCTGTAAACGTTTTTCCTCTGCCCTCTGGCATGATATTAAGTTTTCTCGGCAGAGTGCCCTGCCAGGACACTGCAAGAAGAAAGGGTTTCTTTTCCTGACTCTGGTGAGCTCTTCTTGGCAGTCACTTGCACTGTGCATGGCATCTGCAGAGCTTGACTCTTGCAGTGGGTGACAGCCAAAGCCAGCTCCTGGCAGGTTCAGCACCAGATACCCCATCACGGATGGCTTCCTTCAGGACCTTTTTGTTCGGCTTTGCCACAGGTTCCAAGCAGCCGACAGCTTGCCCAGCACCCAAAAGGGCCATTTCTCAGCAAGTCCCACCAGAGCAGCTGCTGAGCAAACGTCTCCACCATCCCATGAACCACAGCTGTTCCCTCTCCAACCAGGTCTGGATCTCAGCCCTAGGGTGTGAATGGGGGTCCCCTCTTCCAGATGTGTTCCCTCCTTGGGCTCTCTATCTCAGCCCTAGGAGTCATGGCTATTCCCCTAGCTGCTATTCCTGTATTCTTCAGAGTCGTCTTTATTCCCGGCTAGCCAAGCCTCCATTACTCCAGTCTGCTGTGATAATTATATGAAACTGTCCCGGCTCCAATTACTGTGTGGTGTCTGTCTCCTGATTGGTCCAGACTGATGGGGATCGGTGGAGAGGTCCAGGAAGGAGATAAAAATTTGTGAGCTGTCAGCATATAAGGGCTACTGAAGAGCCATGAGGTCACCATGGCAGTGGGAAGATGAAGGAGAGAAGGAAAGAGAGGACACTTCAGCACCAAAAGGTCATGAGAAAAGGAGGAATTCACGTAAGAGACCAAGAAGGAGCAGTCAGTGAGGTAAGAAGAAAATCAGGAGATTTTCCTGGAAACCAAATTTTAAAAGGATATTGAGGGAATTCCCTGGTGGCGCAGTGGTTAAGAACCCACCTGCCAATGCAGGAGACACAGGTTCGAGCCCTGGTCTGACAAGATCCCACGTGCCGTGGAGCAACTAAGCCCGTGCGCCACAACTACTGAGCCTGTGCTCTAGAGCCTGTGAGCCACGACTACTGAGCCCACATGCCACAACGACTGAAGCCCGCGGGCCTAGAGCCCGTGCTCGTCAACGAGAAGCCACCACAATGAGAAGCCCGCACACTGCAACAAAGAGTAGCGCCCGCTCGCCACAACTAGAGAAAGCTCGCACGCAGCAACGAAGACCCAATGCAGCCAAATAAATAAAACAAATATATAAATAAAAATTTAAAAAGTATATCGAGGAGGGATCGATCAGCTGTATCAAATACTGCTGATACATCAAGTAAAAAAGGAGACTGAGAATTGAGCACAGGAGGTCGTTGATGACCTTAAGATCATTAAGAGCAAAAGCCTGATTGGAGTGGTTTTAGGAGAAAATGGGAGGAGAATTGGAGACAGAGCATCTCAGCGGCTCTTTTGAGAAGTTTTGCTGCAAAGAGAAGCAAAGAAATGGATGGCAGCTGGGGTTGGGGTGATAAGGAAGTAAAGTCCAGAGTAAGAAATAGCATGTACGTATGGTTATGAAATGGTACGGTAGCAAAGGAAGAATTGCTGATCTGGCCAGAACGGGGAGGATTTACTGGAACCACATTCTTGAGGTGGGGAGACGGGCTAGGAACTGGAGCACAAGTGGGAAGATAGCTGAAGCTGAGTCTTTAGGGGGTGACCTCAATTGAAAGTTAAGGGTGAACATGGAAATTAGGTCTAGGTGGGTCAGAGTGGGAAAACGTCAGGTGTGAATGTAATAGGGCCGTCAGAGTCAAGGCTGCGTTTCTAAGCCTTGCCTGCAGGTAAGTGTGATCAGTAGGCGAAGCCCTGGCCAAAATACGTGAGGGGGATGTTTGTGTGAAACTTCGGGTCACGCCCTTAAAGAGAAGGAACGCGTTCTCCCATGTCCTTTTTCCTGCCAGCTGGAATGCAGACACAGTTGTGAGCCATCTAGAACCCTCCAGACAGAGACAACTTCCTAGGGAAGATGGAGCAACCGGGTAAAGAGACCAGGCCTTGACTACTGGCTGAGAACACCCACCATCCCAGCTTCAGCTGTTACGGAGAGAGAAAGCTACTCTTACCTTGTTTAAACCTCTGTTATTTTGAGCCTCTGTTTTATACACCTAAACATATCCAAATGAATACAGAATTCCAAATATGCCCCAAAGCAAGGAGAAGTTGTCTTGGAGGCTAGCTGGGTCTCATCAGGATTTAACAACAGTTAGAAGCTAAAACAGCCCCTCAATTAGTTTTTTTAAAAGTGAATCAAAGATGCAACCAGAAAATTAAACAATGTACAAAAATCTCTTTAGTCATAAAAGCAGTAGGAACTCTCAGAACTAGTGTGTAGAATCTACACATCTAAACCCTTACCAGCTTCCCTGAGAAACTTCTAGGAGGCGTGATAGGACTGCAGACCAGAAGACAGATCTCTTCAGCAGTGAGGGGAGCATATGGAAAAGAGAATAAAAGTGGTCACTGGGGCTTCCCTGGTGGCGCAGTTGTTGAGAGTCCACCTGCCGATGCAGGGGACACGGGTTCGTGCCCCGGTCCGGGAAGATCCCACGTGCCGCGGAGTGGCTGGGCCCGTGAGCCATGGCCGCTGAGCCTGCGCGTCCCGAGCCTGTGCTCCGCAACGGGAGAGGCCACCACAGTGAGAGGCCCGCGTACCGCAAAAAAAAAAAAAAAAAAAAGTGGTCACTGACCTCGATCAGAACACTTAGTAAAATGTACGGCTCCTGGATGGCTCTAGAGACTGTCATACAGAGAGAAGTAGGTTAGAAAGTGAAAAACAAATATCGTATATTAATGCATATATGTGGAATCTAGAAAAATGGTACAGATGAGCTGGTTTGAAAAACAGAAACAGACACAGATGTAGAGAACAAACATGGACACCAAGGGGGGAAGTGGGGGTGGGGGGTGATGATGATGGGATGAATTGGGAGATTGGGATTGACATATATACACTAATATGTATAAAATAGATAACTAATAAGAACCTGCTGTATAAAAAATAAATTAAAAAAAGCATAGCTATAGGTCTTGGCCAGCTGCACTTGAGTCTCCCAAATTCAAGCCTAGAAAGGGGTTGGGGGTTTGCAGCTGGCTGTCCAAGTCCCCCTTCCTGCACGTCTCCTCGGGAAAAGGCAAGTTCTTGGATTATAGAAGTGGAGTAGGATGTAGACAAAGAATGGAAGGTGGATTCATATACGTTGAACACATCCAGAACTGTGCTGTCCCCAGGGTGACCCGGGCCACGGCTGGGAAGGCGTGACTGTATGTTCTGGCCACGTTCCTGGGTTCCTTTTTTAGTTTTTCTTTTTCCTCTCTGAAGGAATTCCTAGACATTACAGGTTTACTTGGCTAATTACATAGTACTGTTGATACAGTACCACCTGGAAATCATTTACCATCTTCCCTCAGCCTCCTAATTGCATCACTTACTGTTGGGGCCAGGGGTGGGAGGAGAGGACACAACTTATCTTGTTTTCTGGGAAGAAGAAAGTGAACATACCAGAAAAATTAAGGAAACACTTGACCGATTCATTTTCTCCAATCTGGCCCACTCTAGTTGTTTTTACAGGAGTGTGTATGTTGTCATGGGGGGCGGACAAGCTCCATGAAGATTCATCACATTACGGATTATTGTAAAAATGTTTGCAGAGGCAGAAAAAAAAAGCGGGGGATAGGGGGAGAATTTGGGAGGAAAGGTAGGCGGCTGAGTAGAAGTGAAAAGAATCAGATGTCCATGAACATGGGGGAACTGGAATGAACATGAAAGTGGGCTGCCCTCCAGATACACTGCTGAGTGCCCACTGGAACATTCTAGGGCAGAGTAAGAGTACAAACCATTGTAATGGCTTCCTTTTTGGCATCTGTTTGTCTGAGTACCAACTCCTTTTAGACTCAACTCATTTGTAAACACTACAAAAACACAAAACTGACCAGCTCACAATATTTTCTGCCCATCCTGGAGGGAGTAAAACCAAATATTAGCAATTCTATGCTGAAGACCAGTTCTGACCTTTTAAAAGCTCTTAGAAGCTAAGATTAATTTTTCTGTTTGTTTCTTTTTTTTCTGGAAAAGACTTTGAGACTATCAACTAGCTCACTGACTTGAAGAAAGGAAGGAATTATTCATCTAGTTTCTGTTTTAGGGATGAGGCAACTAGAGCCCTAGAAAGGCGCGAGGATTTAATTCTCCTGAAGTCCAGCAGGAAATAAGATAGAGCAGGGTTTAGAAATCCAAGTTTCCCCTTCTGGCCATGCTGTCTTCCCTCCCGTTGTCTCTCTGGCTGATGAGTGATCCTGATGAGTTACAAGCAGTAAATTCCTTCTGTGCTGGGAGGAGGGAGCAGGGAACAAACAGGTGGTCACTTACAAGGCCGCTGAAATCTACAAAGAGAACAGTAGAAGCAGTTCTGGAACCCTGGCTGTCCATTAGAGTCACCTGAAGAGTTATGCTTGGGTCCTCCGGCAGGTGAGTTAAAGCAGAGCCTGGGGCTTATGGGAGGAGCCAGGGTATCTATTTTGCGAAAGCTCCCCAGGTGATTCTAAGATGCAGCCAGGGCTGAGAGCCGCTGTCTAGAACTGTGATTCTTAATGGGGAATAGATGGAAAACAGCCTCACCTAGGGCCGTGATACAGTGAGCGTGCCTTACACTGGTCTGGAGGGCTCGCTGGGCTTAGGCCCTGTGTATCCAGGGTCTGGGGTGGGACCGAGGATTTGTGTTTCTAACAAGCTCCCTGCGTGATGCAGCTGAGCCAGGGAACACACTTTGAGAATCGCTGCTCTGCAGGTAACTTTTCAAAGTTATATGTATGTATATATGTAAAATTCATATATATGTAAAATATATATAAAGTATATATGTAGGTATGTGTGTATATATACACACATCTGTCCCTAGCCCAAGAGTCGGCTGTACCCCCTAGAATGGACTTGGGGAGCACGGGAGGGGTAGAGGACAGGTCTGACTAAAAATCCAAGCAAAAATGATCACAGAGCACAGAACTCCCATTGTAGCTGGTACCATCTCTCAGGTGTCCTGCAGGAAAACGTTGCCAACGAGGAGCCCAGAGCATAAAAGGCAGAATTGAATGCTGATTCTATTTCTTTTCTCAGCTGAAAGTCAAGTCTCTTGAAGCTCACCCTAGACTAGAACTAGTTAACTTTTGGGAAACCGTTCTAAAAAGGCTATAAATGGTCTATTATCAGGCATCAAGGGAAACCAGCAACCGGGAGCAAGGGCTTTATCTTAAAAAAACCCATCTTGCCAGGAGATTTGGGGCCTTTTGACCTCCGTGGGGCTTGTCCTGGCTCCTTTTCTTCACCTTATAGGGTAATTGCCAGGACCTCAGTCACAGAATGAGGTCTGAGAGCAATCTGATCTCAGAGGAAAGGCAGCAGTGAAATGAAAACACAGTGGATGTGTTTTCACAGTTCTCTGAATATAACAGCCAGGCCTCTGCACTCACTGGTTGCTCCAGCTCGAAGACGAACCATGCCGGGGCTGGGCAAGGCCCCGATGCCTCAAAGAAATGATGTGTGAGCTGGTAAAAATCTGATCGAGGGGACATGCAATAGAGTTCGTGAATGGATGGACAGACAGTCCTGGCAATGGCGCGGGCAGGGAAAGGGCAGGGGCTGCACCAGGAGACCTTCCAGAGAAGCAGCCGTTAGTAACTCAGTAAGAAGTCGAAAACTGAAAAGAAATCTCCAATGAACTTGAAAGTTCAGAGCCGTGCCTCACCAAACCAAAGCCTCCTTCCGTGAAGTGTTGGAATGCGGATGTATGCAATGACACGGCAAAGCCCTCCAGGGAGGGACAGGACATGGGAAAATTCTTATCTCCAGTACAGTCACGTCACAGGCAGGACCCAACTCATGAGGCTTGGACAAACTCCCAGAGCCAAGCTACCTGAATGTGGCAGGTACGTATGGAGGCTTTTAGAACAGAGTTTAAGTGATTCTTTCACAGGGAGAGACAAGAATTTGGTGTCACGGTAACTTTTCCAGGTGACTAAGGTAAGTGTCTGACTCAGTGCCCTGAGTCCGTCTGTAGCCAAGGCAATACATCCCATGGACTTGATGTGACGCGATGGCCCAAGGCTCTGGGAGCGTCTGCCTGGGGTGACAGTTCCAGGATGCTGTACTCTGGACGAGCTTCTGTTCTCTCTGATCTGAACTGCTTCAGAGTCCACAGACCAATGGAAGTACATTAAACCCTAGGGATACCCCACACGGTGCTGAATTTCAGGGGATTTAACTTATCTGAACGGGCCACTGGTGAAAAGCCTTTTTCCGAGCCCTTTAGCTGGTCAAGGACGTCAAAACGCCAGTGAAAAACAGTCCAAGGAGGCATTAGCATAGACTTTTGGGGTTGTTTGTGACCAGGCTTGAATTGTTTGACGAGCCCTGGCCCAATTTCCACAAAGCTTTCAACACTGAGGATGAAAGACATTCCAGAGCTGAAAAGGATTCTGTCCTCACCAGAGCTGGGACTGTCAGTGGTGTTGCAGCTGTCTGCTGACTCCTGACAGGCTCAGGAAAGAACCTTTCATCCACTTACATTCTGGTAACACCCACCCGTGGAAAGGAGAGCTTTTGTTTCTGAAAAGAAATATGAACGAGGGAGCCCTGAATGGCAGCAAAGAGGGAAAAAGGAGTAGGGGTTTCCAAGATGTCAGGCTGGCCGACCTGAAGGGAGGTGGGGGGAGGAGGTAGGGTCCGGGTCTGCAGCTCAATTACTTGGGGAGCTTAACATTTATTTTTAATTGTGGTAAAATATACAAAACATAACATTTACCATCTTAACCATCTTTAAGTGTATGGTTCAGTGGTCCTCAGAAATTCACATGATTATGCAATCATTACCACCATCTATCTCCAGAGCTTAAAAAAATTTCAGTTAGAATTTTTCATGTAGATTTTTTTCGATACAGCCATGAAAAAGAATGAGGTCAGGGCTTCCCTGGCGGCGCAGGGGTTGAGAGTCTGCCTGCCGATGCAGGGGACACGGGTTCGTGCCCCGTTCCGGGAAGATCCCACATGGCGCGGAGCGGCTGGGCCCGTGAGCCATGGCCGCTGAGCCTGCGCGTCCGGAGCCTGTTGCTCCGCAACGGGAGAGGCCACAACAGTGAGAGGCCAGCGTACCGCAAAAAAAAAAAAAAAAAAAAAAAAAAAAAAAAAAAAAAAGAGGTCAATGTTACATGCTGATGTGGAAAGAGGTTAAAAATACATTACGAAAAAAACAGCAAGACCCCGCCGTGTGTACAGTGTATGTATAATACTTGTGCGGATGCTGGGATACTTTCAGGGAGAGGATACAAATTGTGGGTAGCAGTTGCCTCTAGGGAGTGGAAATGACGGTCTGGGATGGAAGGGATTTGAACTTTCATTGTATAATTACAGTGCGGGCTGTTTAATAGATGCCCGTGTTGTTCGCATTTTAAAATTTTCCAGCTACCTCTTCTGCCCCCAAATCAATGCAGGTGGTGAGGTGCAGAGCCCCCAGATCTGCTTCTATTAAGGCGGCCCTTTTGGTACTGCTGCTCAGCTTTCTTTGGGAAACGGGGCTTTGGAGTAAGAACTTCCTGCAAAGGAAGACATGGGTTCGGACGCCCAGAAGGGGTCTTCGGATTTCAGAGTATCTCTTTTAAACGAATTGTGTCATTATTTAAATCATATTCAATCACCATGGAAAAAGTTTATAGTTGAGAGTAAGGACCATGCTAAGGCTATTTCTGCCATACTCGGAGGTTCTCAACTTTTTTGTGCCTTGTATATCTTTGGCAATCTGGTGGAGCCGATGGACCCCTTTTTGGAGTAATGTGTTTAACCCCACGGAATACTGTTTTGAACGTATAAAATAAGACACATATGACTATAAAGTAACAAATTATATTGTTATATGTACCCCCCAAATTTTTAAAATTGTGATAGGGCAATGTATGGGCTTTTAACTGCAGTATTAAATTAAAAGATCTGGTTATAGTATAATGATTTCCATAATTTTAGAGCAGTGATGAGTATGAATGATATTTCAAGATACCTGTAAAACCAGTGATAAGATCTGAAGATACATGTGATTCTTACTGGTGATAAAGTCACAGATACTGCTAATCCAACTGTAACTTGATGATACAATTGAAGAAAATGATAATTTCAGGTAGAGTTAGTGAAAATTAAGATGTACTTTTTTGGTTTTTGGTTTTTTCTTTCTATCCAAGTTCAAAGACTCCCTGAATCTATACTCTGGCCCAGCTGAAGGATGAAGGGAGAGTTCAGTGGACAGGGAGAGATTCCGGGTGGGGACTGAGAGCAGGCTGGGAAGGGATGAGATGCAGCCTTAGAAGGGAAAGATGTCTGCCTTTGCTTCCCCAGGCCAGGATGAGGAAGCGGGTCAGATACAACACGTGCTGGGTGATCAGGAAAACAGGTGGAGAGGCTCTCGTCACATGACCTCCGCTCGGATGAATGGATAAATGAAAGCAAGAGGATGTTGTGAACAAGGAAGGGAAGAGCCTGGATGTCACAGGCAACCTGACAAGACCCAGGACAGATCCAAGGACTGAGCCAGGGGACTCAAGACAGCAGAAGCCAGGGCTGGATGTAGCTGACAAGCATCCGCTCCTGCTGGGCCGGGCCTGCTCCCTCGGGAGACTTTCTTCAGAAAAGCTCCGGTGCAAAAGGAGAAAACAGGTTGTAGCAATGGCCTGGTGGGCAGGGTCTCTGAAAGCTGAGGAGGGATGAGAGATTCTGTGTGTGCAGAAAAAAAGAAAAAGGCTACCTGGAAGATTCCTGAATATGTCCAAGAGTCCCTGGAGGGGACTAAGGGACAGGGCAAAGTGGCAGCTGGTGAATCCTTGGAAACTTCAGGTTTGGGGGCGGGGATTGCAAATAAGAAAAGCAACGAGAAAGGAGGATGGGCTCAGGGTGCACTTGGGGTCTGGTGGTGCTTATTTAACACAGAGGTTGGTATGGAAGTTTTTCTAGCAAATGCCGACAGTTGGATCGCTTTGAACAGCTCCCAAAGTGAGTCAGCCAGACTGTGCCAAGTTCTACAGGAATTCCTCCCTCGTGCCTTCTCATCCGCTCTCCTCCTCTCTCAAGCTGTCCTCAGAGCACAGATTAGGCCTGTCGGCCACAGAGGAACGGCGTTTCAGTTATCTCGTGTAACATTTGCTTATCTACAGAAACTTCCATATCTCAAACGCATGCCTCTGCCCTTTCTCCACGTTTTCTCCCTTCATCTCTTTTTTCCCCTTGGCACGAATTTCCACTCCTGCTTCTGCTCTGTGTCTCCCCTGCCCTGCCTTTACCCCAGTTCCCTCTTCTCTTCTTTTCCCCATCTCTTCCCGCTCACTTCTTTCTTAGTGATACATGCGTGTCAGCATCTCACAGCTGTACTGATACGCAGCTGCTGGTCCCAGGCTGACTCTCTCTTCTGCTTCATGGTGGAAACCTGAGTGCCAAGTCAGATGCCTAAGCCCAGCACACTGAAGGGTGACTGATGCTCCAGCCTCCCTGTTAGCCACCACATCCCAGACAGGCAGCCTCAGAAGGCCTAGAAAGACAGTGGGGGCTCTGGCCTTGCCTCCCTCCCTGTAGTTTCACTAGCTATTATGCCTGCTTGGTCTTTGCTTTTTTGTTTCTTTTTTTGCGGTACGCGGGCCTCTCACGTTGTGGCCTCCCCCGCCGCGGAGCACAGGCTCCGGACGCGCAGGCTCAGCAGCCATGGCTCACGGGCGGCATGTGGGATCCTCCCGGACTGGGGCACGAACCCGTATCCCCTGCATCGGCAGGCGGAATCTCAACCACTGCGCCATCAAGGGAAGCCCTGGTCTTTGGTTTTGAGGGGTCTGGAGTGAGTCACCATCCCCAAGACAGCCTCAAGCAGCTTGGGTCTGGCTTCAGCCTGATTTAGACCCCTCAGGGCTCTTTAAAAGGGAGGTAGTGACTTGGATAGGGGGTGTTTCAAGACTGGGGACTCCCTAGGGCCTCGTGTGCTTTGTGGACGTGAACTCCACATCTGTTGCAGCCACTCACAGCCCTCTTAGGGTTCCTCCTCCCCAGGGTGTCCTGCTTCCAAGGTGCCGGTGGCCAATGATGAATGGGTCAGAGACAATGGGACTTTGGTACATGTACACCCCAGATGGTAATTCTGGGATTGAGCTCTGTCAATATACAAATCATTCACCAAGAAAGGAATGAATCTGCAATTGCCCAAGAAGTTGCTTCTGAAGTTAGTCTTTCCTTTTCACTTGTGGCTAAAGGGAGAGTTTGGTTTGACCCAAGGTGATCGTAATCTATGTAACATTAGGAGAGAAAGGTGTTCCCTTCGTTAGGATATTTTTGGAGGAAGTCCAACAGCCAACTTAGATATGACTTCATCTTGTAGAGCTGTGGTTGGAGCACAGCAATGCTGCAAAGGCTGTCCTAGCTCAAGTCATCTCTCAGGAATTTACCCAGCAGATGGAGACTCAGAGACAGGATTCCAAAGGAAGCCTGAACCTGAATGAACAAGGTGAAGAATTTTGAATGTTTTGCATCAGCTTCTTTGTAGAGGTTTTGGTTCAAGTAAGCTGTCACGCTGTCTAGTTGGTTGTGACATGGCTCAGCTCTGTGAAGTGGCGTCTGTTCCATTTCTGTTCTCTACACTTCCTGGCCAGCCTTCCAGCAGGGGGCACTGCTACTGACGAGTGCATGTAGGGACTGTCGAGGAATATCTAGGCAGAGGGATCTTTTCTTCTCAGGCAAGATTAAGGTAAATGTGTGTTGATAAAATGGGAGCATACAACTTAGAGTGAGGTGAAATTATTATTCTTTCGTTTGTATACAAAACTGCACACTTTGTAGATGCGTATTTCATTCTCATAACAATTGTAGCAGTCATTGTATCCTTCACGTAGTATCACCCAGACTTGTCAAATTAGGTGCTAAAAATGCACAAGATAAAAGGTGAAACTGGAAAATGGTCCTGTGTATCTGTGTGTGTGTACGTGTGTGGTGGGGTGGGAGTGGCGAGGGGGTAGATCGGCATAGGAGGAGACATAGATTCTTCTTCGTTTGACCCGTAAACTATTGATACAGTCTGAATGACTTGCAATGTAATTGCAACTGTTCTTTTTAAACAACAGTTCAGAGACTACGAAAGCAATGTGATCATATCCTGTAATTTAGTAGGACAAGGCACAGTCCCCGGTTTACGTAACAAGAAATGAGCCTAAATTGAGAGAAACCAGCATCACGAGGAGATTCCAAATCTGTGAAGAAACAACTGGGTTGAAAATGTACATAAACGCTCAGGAGTGTGGTGTCTTCCATCAGGGGTTGGCTCGCAGGCCACTTCGCTGGAAGAAACTAGAGAAATGGACCTCATCGCAACCATATCTTACATTTGGGCAAGTGGGGCTTTCAGCTCTGACGAAGCACTCTCTCTCACGGCCTTCTTCAGAACCGACCTTAAGGTGTGAGAATGTTATGTGTGCATTGTCAAAATCCATGTGAATGCAGGGATTTGCTGCAACTTTGTCTGAATGGGCGGGCTGCGTTCTGAATGCACTAACATCACGATCTGCTCATGGAGGAATGAACCATGCGATCTCAGCTTTTGTATTTTTCTTCCCAATTCGTAACTGTTTTTAAGTGAAGGGAAAGCATGGACCAGAAGAATTACCTGTGTGTTGCCTAAGACAGCAGAGGGTGGAAAGGAAAGACCAGCCCACACTAGGCACACACGCCCCCCAGATGCACCACCATCATTCCCACCCCCATTCTTAATTCAGATCCCCCAAACTGGCCAGCTACCTAACTCATCAGGTAGAGCACCCGGGTGTAATAAACAGGGAAACAGCTGCAATTATATCTTCTCTTCAGTCTTTATTTGCTACTTCCATTCCTTTATCCCACCAACACCAACTGGGGAGGACAGCAGGAAGCCACATTTGAAGCGGCACATGCCAGCTGGCGGGGTGATGGTGACCATGGCCCCCTGAGCATTGCAGAGGTAACACGAGGCATCAGCAGCTCCGGGCCTGGAGCACAGACTGTACAGCCCGAGGGCCTGGTAGGGAAGGCCACCTCCCACAGCAGTTTAGCTTTTAAAACACTAAGAACAGGTGCATTCATTGTCTTTTTTTTTTTTTTTTGCTTTAATAATAAAAAAAAAAGAAAACCCAAACCTTCTATAATTTATAAGCTATTTTTTGCTATCTACATTATATATAAAATATAGACTCTGTTTACTTTATAACACACATCTTTTTCCCTTGATAAATAACTCTTTAAAATATCTAGTATACATGCCTTGACTTTTTATATGTTATGTTTGTTTTTATACATATACATACATATATATACTCATGTTTGTAGAACAATAAACACACACTCGACATTGACAACCAAACAAATGCAATTTTTGGTTAAAAACAACAACAACACAATAAAATAACAGTAGAAGCACCAGGCAACCAACAGAAAACCATAAGTACTAGAAACTTCTCCCTCCCCTGGGCAAGGCACAGGGCAAGAATACTAAATATGGTTGGATGCCTGATGGGGAAGGAGGGGAGCAAAGGAGCAGGCAGGTCGCTTCCTTGGGTTCTGTTTCTTAGCCTGGGACTAGGATCAAATCAGTCATGGAGTTGCTGGGGAGAAACCATGGGGCTCATTCAACAACGTAGCCCTTATGATGGCTGCAGGGGACAGCAGAGACCGGGACCTGGGTCAGTCTGGGGGCCCCGCTCACACCACCCAGGCAAGCATGATTGCCACGCCAAGCACGGAGCCACTGCATGTGCCAGGGCCTTGTTATTTGTCTACTCACTGCTGGTGTAAACAGAAAGGGGCAACAGATTCAGGAGTATTCAGTAGCGCAACACTTGAGGAGCCTGACAGAGCCAGACGCTTGGTGCCCCTCTCAAGAGCTCCAGCAAATAGGGACCGTGACATGGGGAAGAAAAGGTCAGGAGGCCACTGCCTTTCATTGCTAACTGGTGTGGAACTCAGGTACACGGTACTTACCGGCTGCACCAGCACACTCTGATGAGACCACCGAGCCCAGCACCTCTTAAAGAAGCACAGCAGGTCTACACTCCTCTTGGGAAAAGTTCTGAAGCCCAACTCAGGGCTCTTCCCTCAAACTTGGGGTACCCCCAACCGCCCGCTTCTCTGCCCAGGATGCGACAGGCTGGGGTGGGCCCATGGGCTGCAGACAAGCACAGCTTTTATTTCATTACGCGTCTCCCTGTCCCCGAAAGGGAATTGAAAGGCAGGGCTCGGAGAGTCGATTTAAAAAAAAACAAAACAAAGACCTCCCCAGGGTCGTGACCTCTGCCCTATAAACTTCAGGATTTGGATGGCCAAAGACGGAGGCGGTAGGTGGGGCAGGAATCCTAAGCTAGTCAAGACCTAGATCTGTACGCAGAGGGTAGGGTAGAGCCCAGAAGTAGAGCTGGCCTCAGGAAATCCCAAAGGTGAGCATCTGAATGTATATCCCCCATCCTTGCCAATAGAATACAAATTAGAGATAACTGTTCACATTACAGTCACAATGGGAAATTTTAAACAGCTAGTTTTCTGAGTACATTCAAGACATAATTGAGTTTTTAAAAAACTGATTCAGCTGCAACAGCTCAGGGAATACTGTCAGTTGCAGGTCTGAGTTCTAACTGCAACTCTTGCCCCAACTAGCCCTGCGACCTGAGACAAGTCATTTCACCTCTCTGGGCCTCCCTCTCCCCATCTGAGGCTCTGAAGATGCAGGATGGGACTTAGAGTCAGAAAACTGGGATTTTAGTCCTGGCTCTACCACTAGGAAGCGGTGTGACCTTGGTCATCACTTAACCTCTTGGGGATGTAAAAATAAAGGAACTGAATATATTGGGCTCTGAAGTCCCTCCAGATGCAACTGGCTTTACTTTCTCCCCAGGGTACCCTTATCAATGCTGAATTCCTCCCCCGCCCCAAACCCACCAGAATAAAAGTGATGCAATCAGAAACCTACTTTGTGACCACAGGTCGTATTCAACAGCTGCGGCTCTGAGACAAGATGAAGAGTTAAGAGGGTCTAAAGGTACAAATGCAACGCACAGCTAAAATCTGAGTCACACACAAATGAACTGTCAAAGCCCCACTCCCTGAGAAAAGACATTTTCCTATGCTATATACTGCGAGAGCAAAACCCAAGGCCATCCATGATAATCGGCTAACGTTCTGAAAATCTCCAACTCTGTGGCTTGCCGCATCGCTTACAGTCAGAATCAACTTAGGACGTTGATTTGAAAAGAAGCTGAGTGCTATTTCCATTTTGGAAGAGGAAGAAAGATCGACTCTTTCTATTTGCAGCTCTACAAGGAACCTTCTGGCAGAACATCAAACATGGCATCCTGCTCCACAGGCAGGTGTCGACAGCAGCAGAGGGGCACCCACACACAGGTCACATGGAACTCTAAACGCTGTTGCTCCACAGACCCCGACAGGGTTCGACAAGAAGCGCTTTCCTGCCCGGGAGGAATAGCAGAGGCTCAAACCTTTCTTCGTGGGAGGCAACGTGGTTTGGAGGAGAAGAAAGGTTTGGATTCAGCTGACCCCACTTCTACTTAATAGTTTTGTGACTCTGGGCAAGTTACTCTTCCTCTCAGCCTCAATTTTCTCATGTGTAAAATGGGACCGACAATACCCAATACTACAGGGCTGTTTTTAAGGATTAAGCGAGATAACGTACTTAAAATACCCTGCACACAGTAGATGATCAAGGAATGTGGGAGCGCAGAGAGTACTGGCGTGGCTCTCTGAGGATGGAGAAAGGGTGTGGGAGAAGTTCCCCTTGAGCTGGAGTCAGCCAAGCTGCCCTTAGAGTCCCGAGGTATCTGCTGCCTGGTGGGCTAAGGAGCATCTGTGGTCCCCTGCCACTCCTCTCCATCGCGGGGAGAAGTCGTAGGGGAGCTGACAGTGGTCATGAACTCTCTCTCCGGGAGAAAACTCAGAGAATGCAACCCTTCCAAATAAGCCCAGAGCATTCCCAAACACTTGTGGTTACCCTGACTGATACCCCCTCTCAGAATTTGGAATTTGGAACACTCTGCAGAGGACGCCAGTGGCGTGAGCCCAAATGTTCGGCATCAGAGGCCCCCTCACAATAACGGGAACAAATCAGGCAAGTGGGGACTAAATGTGATGACCCTAAAATGGAGCCTCCATTACTCTGGGTCCTTGAAACACATTAAACAAGGCAGAGAGGGCTGGGTTACCCCAGAGACTTCGTCTGAGCTCAAACCCAGCTGATGGTACCCAGTCCCCTGAGGGGACTACTGGGGGTGCTGGGCTGGGACAAAGTCCTTCCATAGAATGTTGAAAGCTTCAGATTTCAGCTTTATATTGTGACTCCTAATCAAGTCTTTGCAAGTGATAGGCCTGGGGCCCAAGGAGCACTAAAGAACCCATTTACTGTAGATTTTACACTAAGAAAATGAACTATGTCTTTTCTTCCACTTGTTCCTGCATCTACCTACTACATGCATTTCAGTAGACAGAATTTAAGAACACTTACTAAAATATTTTTCATGCTTCTTTTTAAGAATGTATATTCTTTCCATATACCCCAGCCTCAAATGAGAATTTCTGTTTTAGACACTAAATATTTATCACGGACCGCAGTGATCTTTGGGGGGAAAGTAGTCCCAAGTATTTTAAGTACAGAAACAAAACTGAAACCCCAGGAACAGCCCTACTTAGATTATAAATGACTTAGAAAAATGAGACTCATAGAGTCACTAGTTTCCTTTCTCTACATCTTTGATCACAGCCTTTCGGGGCCAACTAGAAAAAGAAAATATTCTTTCCACTCAGTTTCCACAAAAGCTATGTATCCAGAGGGGAATTTAGGAGAATCTGAACCAAAACAGTCCATGGCATGGCCCTCTGCTCAAATTCTTATTGGGAGACTTCCACTCTACCAAATCTCTAGTTTTGAACTGGTAGCTAGGAAAGCTGGCAGGCTGATTCTGTGAACGGAGCAGGGACCAATCGTACGATGGAGAGTTTTAGCTCACTAACCTTCCCACATTGTGGTAAGGGACCAGGAAGCAGGGTAATTCTTTCTAGGGAGGCGAGCCCTACCCCTCCGTGCTAGAAAATACCACATTCCCGTGGTGTTTGGACACGGCCACGCAGGACCCACGGGCAGCCTGGGATTCAGTGTATCGCCCCTGGGAGGAGGAAGGAGGGAGCAACTGAGCGCACGGTTCATTTTGGGACTTTGCCCACTCAGAGCCTGGGGTTCACCCTCAGCCCCTTAAATTGCCTTCCAGCTCCAGTGCGGGCCATCTGAAAAGATGTCTAAACGTCACTTGTGTGCCAAAGACAACGGCTGGATTTCTGTGACTGTGAACAAACGCTGTGTACATTTACAAGTAACAGTCTCCGCAGCGAAGCTCGACAAATGTCCTATGTGGGGTTAAGGATTAAGAAAAGATAACAAAAGGATAATTCCCCATTTTCAAAATGTATTTGACCTGGGCTTTCTTTCAAGACTAGGTCTGAATTTTTAAGAGCGATTTTAGTGACAATGGTGGTAGCGAGCATTTATAAATCCGTGTGTGTGTGTGTGTCTGGTTGTTCCCTTCTGGCACTGCCTGCTCCAAGCCTGCAGTTTGCCATCTCCAGTAAAAGCCCTCCCTGTAAGCAGAGGATGACAAGACAAGAGAGACAGGAGACCAAGAGGAAGATGTTTTTTCCTACATTAGCCTTCTTCAGCCTATGGGAACTATACACCTCAGAGGGTTCTCAAACCCCATTTAGAAACGCCAAAAAGTGTGTTGCTTGCTGTCCTTTTGTTTAATACCTAGTCAAAATTTTTCTTTTTTTGATGCGTGAAAGCGAAGGTCCAAGCTAAGGAAAAGAGCCTCGACTATTTTTTTTTTCTTTTAAAGGGGAGAGGATTATATCTGAGTGGACCTGAAGGCCCCCCTTTTAAAATCTACAAAGCTGGGGAGTCTCCTAAGAGCCCTTCCCCAGCTCGCTAGGAGAGATGGGTCCAGGGCTGACTTGCCCTCCTGCTGGGAAATGCCACTGTGACCCTGGGGCGCAAGGCTGCCCCCGGTCCTGGAGGATAGCACAGGAGCCTGTGGTCAGACGCACACCTCCTTCCTGCTGTCTCCTCGGCCCCGTGCAAGGACAACCTCAACGCTCCAGTACCGAATCCCTCCTTCCAGGCCATTCCACTCCACCGGAAATGGGCTTTTAATTGCTGGCAAATCCGAAGGGATATTTTCTTCTCTGCCTCATCTGTCTCAGTGCAGGCTGTGCCCCTGCTCTCTCCTTTTGGCTCAAGGGAACCCGATTCTCTGCTTGCTGTTCCTGGCCCAGGCCCTTACCCTACACCTCAGGCCAGGAAAAGGGCACTGAGCCAGTTAGGAAGACACTCCCTCCCTCGGGCTTCCTGGGAGGAAGACACATCCATCCAGAAAGCTGTACACTTTGCTACCAAGTACTTTTTCCTTCAGACACTTGAAGTGGCTTCCTGGAATCTGAACTTTCTCTTTAGCCACTGGCGCCCCCCACCCCCACCCCCGCACACACACCTGCAGGCTTGCGTGGGCACGTGAAGATGTACCGTCTCCCGCCAGCCGAGCTCGCCCCTGGAAACAGGGCTCAGAGCACGCAGGAGTATTTGGCTTGCCAAGGAGGCCAAGGTGTGGGGGGCGATGGATGAGGGGCGGAGGCCGGCAACCCCTCCCGGCTTCTCACAGTAAAGGGCAGCTGAAGCGGCCGACCGCCTCCGTCTCAGCCGACGCCAGCAAGGACGACCTCAGGGACCGCGGGTCACCGTCCCAACAGTCTCGTTTGGGGCCCCTCACCGGGACAGGGGCTCAGCCTCCCAGATGCCATTTTCTCACCCTGCCTTTCCACTTCCCCACCCCTACACTACTCGAGGCCACCTCTCCCCCCGCCTTTCCCCCTCTCTGGGCCCCAGGCGGGAGCCCTAGGTCGCGCTGGGTCCCCAATCCGGGCTAACAGTACAGGGACATCCGGCTCCGGCGCATGGCCTCGCTGATCAGGTAGGCGGGGCTCAGCTCGGGCTCCTCAGTCATCACCGCGATGTTCTGCCACTCGCCCGTCTGGCTGGACCGCTTGATGGTGTCCACCACGCACAGGGCGTACAGGCAGTCGTCGAAGGTGGCGGCCATGGTGAGCGGTCGCCCGTCCCATGTGCGCCGGTCGTCCTGGTCCTGGAAGGCCTGGCGCACGGCCTGCATCATCTTGATGGTGCCGCGCAGGTAGGGCGAGGGGATGTCGCTGAAGGCCTTCTCGGGCAGCAGGGAGTTGCTGACGGGCGTGGCGTCCTGCACCAGCAGCTCCTGCGCCGAGGCGCTGTTGCGCTGTCCGTACAGGTCGGTGCCCACCGCCAGCAGGCGCCCAGCTGAGCCCACCACGGTCACGTCCTGCTTGAACTCGCCGGGCACGTTGAAGTTGAGGGTGACGGTGCAGCACACGCCGCCCTCCAGCACCATCTGGAAGGTGCAGAAGTCGTCGCTGGTGATCTGGCGGATGCCCTTGATGTGGTCGGTCTGCTTCACGAAGGTCTTGAGCAGCCCGTGGACCTTGACAGCCTTCTGGCCAGTGAGGAAGGTGAGCAGGTCGATGATGTAGGTGCCCACCGAGTGCAGGCCGCCGCCGCCCATCAGGTCGTCGCAGCTCCAGTTGTACTTCTTGCCCAGCAGGCTGCCGCCGTGCACCTGCACCTCGCACACCAGCAGCTCGCCCACGTAGCCCTCCTCGATGAGCTGCTTCATGCGCACGAAGGCCGGCAGGAAGCGCAGCACGTTGCCCATGATGCTCATGAGCTTGGGGTAGTAGTGGGCGGCCGACATCATGCGGAAGGCGTCCAGCGGCGTGGCCGTGCGGTCGCAGATGACGTTCTTGCCGATGCCTGCGGGCGGGAGGACAAACAGCACGTCAGGGCGCTGGCGCCGAGCGAGCGACAGGGGGCGCTGTGGCCCCCAAATCGTAATTTATGGACCGGGAACCAGACCCGACCGGCTACCCTTACTACACTTTTAAAACATCTTATAACACCTTTTACTTATACAAAAATAACATATTCTATACATTTCAGTGTTACTTTAAATATTTATGTCGAATTACTTTAGTATTAAACCATCACATTGATTTAAATATTAAGATTTATTTTCATACATTTAAAGTCTGTATTTTAGCAATTTTTAAAATGTTCGCCAATATAATATCAAATGCTTCATTTAATATTTTATTTATATGAATCTATAACATTTTATATACAAATATATTTTACTTGTAAAGTTAAAATATTTAAATACAAAATGTAAGTTCCATTAAGGTGTACAATATGTTCTACATATATTTTATTGAAAGTTATCTGACATGTGAAATGTTTTATTTTATTTGTAAAATAAAATTTTTATTAAAAATATCACACGTAGAGAAGAGAACAATGTCTTTATCTGGACAGAACCTGAACACATAAGCTGAAATCACGGCAACGCGAGTCTGATTAAGGATGAGGAAGAATTTCTTAACCATATACTTCAAAAGTCTAAGCTTTTAGCTGTCTCTCCCACAACCAGCAAGCTTGTTTACTGCAAGCTTGTTTATTGCTTGCAATAATGAAGCAAGAAAACACCAAGGATTATGTTTAGAGTGTTTTCTTGCTTGTTTATTTTGCCTTATGGATTAGAGCTGGCTGTGCTCACAGACGTGTTCGTTTAATGTTTTCCTGTTCCTTACGGGAAGAGCGGATAGTCCTTATATCTGAGGGATGGGCAGTGACTCGACCCTCATCTGTCTCACGGCCTGGGAGGGTGGGGACGTTGGTGTCTTTGGCAATGGAGCTGAGGCCAAATAAGAATTAAGCTTATGTGATGACGCTACCGAGTGCCTAAGTTATAGGTAGGCGGAAGCCCTTTAGGAAACTAACTGGTTCCGGGTCAGGAGAAAACCAAAGATCCAAGGATAGGAGAGTGATAGGGAATAAGAAAAGGATTTATTCCAAGATAAAGCTAAGAGGGAAGAAAGACAACTCAGCTGAACCTGGAGAAACAGCCAGTTGGAACTCAAAAAAATAATCATTTTTTAAAAAGTATACCGATTTGTTAGCAAGCCAGATTGAAGGATGCCAGATTGGGAAGCTGCAGAGTCAAGGCACATGCCTGCCTATGAGTTCTCTGCTGTCCAGTCCTCTTCTGCACATAGACCCTCCTATGGAGAGCTGAACACTCCAGCCACAGACAAGGGACATGCCACAAGGGAGATGGGGTGACGAGACTCGCACCCATCCCAGTTGTCCTGACCACAGGCACCTGACTTGACAAAATCCATGAACACCCCCAGCAAGCCCAGCTAAGAGGGTCCCATGGAAGCCCTACAACTGTAGGAGTCTGTCCAGTGGACATGCCTGGGCAAGGCCACAGGCACGTGGTGCTCTCATTTTCCCATCGGAAGAGCTCGCCGGGCAATAGAAGTGGCCAGAACAGACTGGAGAAAATAAATACAGTCGATGGCTGTCAGTTTCCAGGTGCACATCGAATTCCAGCCCCGAGTGAAAGGCCTGGAGCCACGCAACGACCCCATCTCCTGGCCTCCTCCACGCTGGCAGAGCTGGGCTGGTTTTCCTGACGACCCTGAATGAACAGTAAGAAGCTTCTTTACCTCTGAGTAACCAGGTGAGGACTGAGGCTCTGGAATAGGGGTGAGGGAACATTGGTCTGTGTTACCAAAAGTGCCGCGCACCTGTGTGACATCGTCTTCTGATAATATGGTCCTATCGGCATTAGGCTCACGTAACACGGGATAATGCCGGCAGGAGCAGATTTCTATGTAAACAGATGGGTAGGTCACTACAGGTCCAGGTGACAAACGTTGCCAAAATCTGCCTCACACCTGTTGGGTATAGGCTGTGGCCTCTCCTATACCCTATCTCAGGGTCCACAACACCAAGACCCCTGATGGCCATCTTCTGAGTACATGCTATTGTCATATTAATGACACATGAAAAAACAAGTTTATCTTGTTTTTTCTATTCTAAGAACTATCAGATAAAACAGTAAAAGAAAAAATAAATTGAGAAAAATAATTCACTCCCCTCCACATACCCAAAGCAACCATCGCATGGGTAATTCTTTGAAGCTCTGTAGATGAAAAGATACTGGTGAAAGCTATAGACTCCGTTTCCAGAAGAATGCAGGCCTGCCTCCCTCAAGATTCTGAGATACAGGCATCTCCTCCTTTGGGCTATTTAAGTGTGCTGTGGTCCCACACTAGACAGCAGCTTCCTCAAGGATCAAGCCTGGGCCTTCTGCTTTCTTAAGTCTCCTCTATGCCCACGGCACCTAGAGGCATGCGATGTGTGTGCAGGAAGCCAGAGGTCATTGCCGCCTGTCACCACCGCTCTGTCCACAGTCCTCTGCACCGTCCACACTTTACAGATGGGTCTTGGCAACGTCTTAACACACAACATCTTAAAAGTCAAAAGAGACTTCTAGGAATCGAGCATAAAGAAATCCTCTAAAATGTAAGCAGAGCTTCTCGCCCAAAGATGCCGTCACTGCGCGATTTATTAAAGCAAACAGCTAAGAACAATGCAAATGCCCAACAGAAGAATGGGTAAGTAGGCTGTAATACATCCATATAATGGTGTATTGTGCAGCCATTGAAAATGATGTTTATAAAGAGTTTTTAATGGCAAGCAAGATGATTATGAGGTCATGTTAAGTGAAAAGGGCTCTATTCACAGACATGCTATGATCTCAACTCTCTCTTAAAAGGACAAGAGAAAAAAACCTGGAAGGGAATACCTCAAACTGTTTACAGTGGTTCATTGATTAGTAGGACTAAGACTAATTTTTATTTTCTTCACTACCTTTTTCCATATTTTATGAGTTTTAACTTTTACGGTCAGAAAAGCATTTGTTTTTCTTTTTTAGGTCCAAAGGAGACACGAAGACTTAACATGAAGGCAGAAGGGCCCTCCAAAGCCATGGAAGGGCAGGCAGGTTCCAGAGCTCATGGACCTGCCCCAGTTCCTGTGCCCAGGGAGCTGACGAAAGCCCCTCTGACCCTGAACTTGTGATGCTTCCAGGGCTCAGGTCTTCCTGTTCCAGTTCCGCAGGACTTCTTCATGATTCTGGCGAAGGCTACGGACTCTCTCCAGAAGGTCAATTCACACGTACACATAAAACTTGACCCACATCCCCAGCTTGTGCAGGGTCCCCTGGGGTTCTGAAGAACAGGCCACTCCACTGTCAGTTGTAAGAGAACTCCTAGAAGCCCCTATAACGTATTGTTCAAAATAAGATCATGCTTCCAGCTTCAGAGGAACCCAAAATGCACAGCTAGCAGACCGCTCACGGATTTATAAAGCAGTTTGTTTTCTCTGTCTTACACAATCTTCCCTCAACGCTACCTCTTGGTAGGGCTTCTGCAAAGCGCTCTCTGGGACCATCCCCCGACCACCAAGATCCTTAGGTTCTCTTGGCCCGCTTTTCCCCACCAAAATCTGCCCTTCCAAAACGCTCAGAACCTGAAACTCCAACGTTCTTAGCAGTTTAACAAGAACCAAGGGCTTAGGCTAAAGAATATCATTCTAATTGTGGACTTTCAGTCATTGGACGCTGGTGTGTGTGTGTGTGTGTGTGTGTGTGTGTGTGTGTGTGTGTGTGTGTGTGTGTGTGTGTGTGTGTGTGTGTGTGTGTGTGTGTGTGTGTGTGTGTGTGTGTGTGTGTGTGTGTGTGTGTGTGTTGCATCAGCGTGGCACAGAGCATTCCCCTCACCCCTAAAATCACATGCCATATAAAGGGAGCTTGTGTTGTCTGCGCAGAGGGGTGACACAGCCCACAATCTGGGTGTGTCAGATGCCACTGAATATATGTGGGGATTTTTCCCGAAGAAAGCAGACAGATCCCTGCCTTCCAAATTGCCCCTGTCGGCCTGGGTCTGGTTCTCCAGAAATATCATAGGTCTTTGGTGTCTTCATGATTTGCATATGTCTTAGCACCATGCCTTTCTCGCCACCTCCAGAGAAAGTGCTGGAATGGGCTCTTCAGAGAAAAGCCCTCTCCATTTTGTGCTGGAAAGGAAATAATAAGTAGGGGCATCCTCCCCAAGCCCATGGCTCTGACACTCCTTTGCTATGAAGATAAGTCGATTCTCCCAAGGAGACAGGAACTGAAGAGCTCAGGGAGAGGCAGAACCCGCCCTCAAAGCAGCCATGGCTGACCCCTAACAGGAAAATTACCACCCTGGTCTCTGCTCTGCAAACCCTAAGAGGACAGCCTATGCCCTGTCACTCCTGGGTGTACAACTTTGCCAAAAGTACAGCAGCGCCATCTGCACTGCCCTGCATCCACACATCTCTCAGACACACACACACACACACACACACTCTCTCCCTTTAGGTTGGGGGCTCACATCGTCTTGTGGCAAGATGTGTCTTCCTTCTAAGGCAAGAGATCCAAAACTTTAGCGAAAATCGTGCGGCAGAGAATCAAGCAAAGGAACTTGAAACATACGGAGCTGATTTCACTCCAAATCCACAGGCAGTGCGAAATGGACCGGGGGAAAAAGTCCCGAGTGCCCGAGGGAAAGCTGGAGGCTGTGCCGAACCCCAAACATTTCCCGAGCAGCTGGACGGCGTCAGCAAAGCCCACTGGCTCCCACAGGGATGCAGAAGAGCAGCGGGGGCTTTCTTGGTTCTCTGGGCTACGGCGGCCGGTGGTCACCCTGCCGCTCCCTCCGGGGACGCCACCGCCCCACGCTCAGCAGGCTCCACCCAGGGGCCCGTGGCTGCACCAGAAATGGCTGTCTCGGGACCTTGCTGCATTTGTCAAGGGGGTACAACGTGACTCTGGTGGGTGGCAGAGGACGTGTGGAGACTGGTCTGCGTGTCGTGGGGAGTCTTCCTAACCCACCTCCATGCACACCGTCTGCCCGTTTGCGTGAGAACAAAGAACGTAAGTTGGGTCTTGGGGGAGCCTCTGGGCTGGAACGAACTTACTTTATCAAGACAAGAAGCCCCTGTCAGCAAATAAAGTGAGAGCTCTCTGTCCGGAGGATGGTGGGGTTAATGCCTTCTCACCTATGTCACGGAGCTGAAGTGGGGGAGAAAATGAGATCACGGGAAATTTCTGGAAGGTGAAAGTCTCATGTGCAAGGCAGTATGCCTGTTCTTTGTCAGGAGTTTTTACATGAAATCATTTCAGAAGGAGTTTTACTGCCCTCCTGAGATTCCCTCGTAGGGAGATGGAGGGAGATGCTTCCTCCAGAGCCTGCTGAGTGTGTGCTCTCTGAGTCCAAATGTCCACGGCCCTCCGAGGACTCAGTGCCACAGGGAAGGAGTTTCCAACCAACAGACCCCAAAGTCGCTTTCAGGCAGCTGTGCCCCTCACGCCCTCCAAGCTCAGGGTCTCCAAGCTGTGGCTGAGGACCCACCCATCTCTCTCTCCAGAGACTGGAGCTTTTAGGAGGGCTGATACTCCAACCCAGGGACCCCAGGAGCAGGGCAAGGGGCTTCCCACTGACACCTCCGGGGAAAGACACATGCTCTCTGCTGTCCCAAAGAGCTGCCGTCCTCTCCTGCCCTTGATCAGGTAGGTGGTACCTGGAAATACGGATGCCACCCAGCCACCCAGAGTCATTCCTTAGCATAATCAGCCTGGAACTTCAAAGCATCCCTCCCTGCCAGCACAATCCCAATTACACACTCCCTCATCTAATCGACAGTGGCGATCTAGGAGGCCGATGCTACTTTCCCACCAGTTCTTCCCGATCATTCCACTTGTGTTGACAGCCCCTTATCTTCTGAAAGCCCAAACGGATGCTGGTCCTGGAGGCTGGCTTGCGCTGTCCCGGCGGGTTGGCCGAGCCCCACAAGAAGTCCCATCAGATACAGCTTCCTAGTTCCCCACCCCCACCCCATTCACCCAAGGCAGAAAGGGCTTTCCCTGCATTTCAAGCAGGGAACTCTTTATCTTCCTTTATATTCCATTCCTGCAACATTTCTGTGCTAGGCACTGGGACCCAATAAATGAGTAAGAAAGATGAAAAGGAGCCCACAGTTTAGTAGAAGAAACCAACCAGGAAATGAGTGATTATGGGATCTAACAGATATAGGATCTAATAGAAGGATAAACGATGAGAGCACAAAGGAGGGGCTGCCCAACTGACCTGGGTGTGGTAGGGAGCTCTGCTGAAGAGGTGACATTTGGGCAGGGTTCTGAAGCACGTGTAAGAGTTCACCTCTTCATTCAGAAGCTTTGGGTCCCATTTAGAAAATGGTCTAAAACAAGGGTGTTTTAAAAAAAAATCCTTTATTTGAAATGCAATTTGAATGTAAAAAGATTTGCACTGTTCAAAAAATAAAATAAAACAAGGGTGTTTAACCTGGGTCTGAGAAACCACTAAAATTGGACTATTTAAAAAAAAATTGTGTGAAACCTGATGTTCATTTTCTGAGGAAGAAGATCATTAGAGTCTTAAAAGTGTCTCTAATTCAAAGGAAATGAAGCAGAACTACAGTTAAGAGTGAAGAAAAAAAACATTTTAAAGGCCTCTGGATAGACCTCTGGTTTCAACAGAACTAAGTATCTGAACAGACAGGGCTGTTCGTGATCGTTCCTTCTCTGCTCCCGGAGACATGGGACATGTGGTCAGTTTCACCCCCTCACTGTAACACTCCACTCAGTCCAGCTCGGTCCCTTCCTTCCTTTCTTCCCATCCCACCCCTGTTATCTCCTTCCCCTGCTCCCTGCCCCCCTGGCCCTAACACACACACACACACGTGTTTTCTTTCAGCTGAGAAAAGCATCAGCAGAAATGACCTGTCTCAACCCTGCTCTCTGCCCTCTGGCCCTTCTTCCATGTAAGTTGGGAGAAGAGCCCCTTTGGAGAGATTAAATCCCTCATCTTCAATCCCCATGACAGTTCCTGACAAACAACTTCGTGACTCACAGCCCTAATCTGATGTGTTCACTATAATCCTGACATAATTTAAAATAGCAATCACCACCGCCCACGGAGCACCAACTCAGTGCCACAAGAGGCTGCATATCTTACATGCCCTTCCGTTTTTGTGTGTGTACACAACCCCACAAGGCAGGTACTAACCCTGTCCCCATCTCACAGACACGGAAACCGAGCCTCTGAGAGGGGAAGCTATTTGCCCATGGTGCCACAAAACTCAATGACCAGGACAGCTGGGATTTGAACCCAGACACATGCTCCCATTCTGGCCAGCCCCACATGTCAATGCACACATGTGCAATGCCCACGGCACCACAGGAGGGCTCCCAGGAGGTGGTGTAATGGGCTAGGGTGAGCACCAGAAACCGGGCCAGCGGTGGGCAGGTGTGCCCAACGCTCAGCTGAACGACCGCCCGCAGTCCCACAGCAACTTCTAATTTCAAACCTCAGATGGAAATGGGTCAGCGTGACCCATATTCAGCCCCTTTTGTCAAGGATGCCCTCTGTGGGCTCTGAAAGAGCGGGGACAGCCAAACAAAGGAAGTCAGCACGGCTAACATGGACAGGACCTGATCTTGAACTGACTGAGATGTTCAAGTGCTTTTCTGTATACAACCTGCCCTTAAAGGCCGGCCCCCATCCCACCAACCCTTTTCATGGACTTCCCTCCGCTACTCGGGCCTGTCATCAGAGCCCTCCTTTCGCACAGGAATCCCTGTCGGTGGCTAGATTTTCTCAGATGGTTTCATGTATAGTAGTATCATCTAATCATTGAGCCTGTAACACCCATAACAGGGACGGCACTCCTGAAACACTCTTCATTTGCGGTTTCCTTATCGGTCGATCGCACACATCTCCACCGCTATGGCTCATACAGGTTGAGGTTGAGGATATAATGCTGGGAAGTTTCTAACCAGCTCCTTCCAGCCTAGGCATCCCCAGAAGAGAAGAGAAAAGCTCGCCACGTCTAGCCCAGGGAAACCAAGAGGAGAGGTTTAGAAACAGCAGTGGGTATGTGGAAGCCAGCTTCCCAACCTCCGTGCCTAGAGGTGGCCCACACAGAGCCAGGTGTCGAGAGGGGCAGGGAGGTGGTGGGACGGCGCCTTGGAGGACAGAGGTCTGGGGCTGGCTGCAGTGGCTGCAATGATCGGGACGGGACAGAGGAAAATGGCCAGGACCATCAGTCCCTCTTTGTTGGGCCCCAATGGCCAGATGACGCCTACCGCACCTCAGTTATTCTGGGGAGTGGCCTGCACTGCCACCGCACACCTGGACAAGCCAGAGTCAGAGGCACCACCTGGATCCAGGGAACACAACCAGTCACGCAAGCCTCACTTTTCCCATAGAAGCCTCCACCTTCTGCAGCAGAGGCGGGCAAAGGGTAGAGTCCTGAACGACTGGGCCACCAGACTCATCAAAAACGGACAAAGCTGCTTACAAGAAAATGTAAGCGATGGCGCTGGTGAGATGACCAGATTGCACGATGACTCCGTTTCCTACCTACCCCCTAAAGGTGGAGCTTAGAATGGGGATCGGGGTGGCTACAGAGAAATAAAGAAATCCGTACTTCCTTTTCCTATTTATAGTGGGAATGCTCACCACACACCCCAAAGGGTGGGAGACTCGTGGTAGCTCCCAGAGCCTCCCCGGAGGCCCCGACAAAACCTCAGTCCCTGTCAACGGCACGTTAACACGCTTCAGAGAAGCACTCTCCTCACTGTACACCTAATACGAATGTAAGACAAGACTTAAAACTAGGCAACTTCTCAAAAAAAAAAAAAAAAGTAGGAAACTCTTTCCATTCAAGAGGGGTTATGCTTTAGTGAAGGGACCTTAGGTATATTCACCAAGCAGGTGTTTTGTGGGTTTTTTTAATCACTATGTTTCACACAGTCTAGCTTCTTATAAAAAATAGAAAAATGCAGAAGTATTGGGTTTCTTCCTCCAGAGCCTCCCACACAACAAGAATCAGCTAGAGCTGAATAGTGCCCTCTGTAGACCACAGTCCCCACCAATCCCTATTGCTTGACTATATCAGTTTTCTACTGCTACCCTAACAAACTACCACGAATGTGGCAGCTTAACACAACACCCATCATCTTCCACTTTTCTGGATTAGAAATCCAGGCGGGCACAGCTGGATCTCTGCTCAGGGTTTCACAAGGCTCCCGCCGGAAAGAATGTGCTTCCCAGCTCATAAGGTTGTCTGCAGAATTCAGTTCCTTAGGGCTGCAGGCCTGAGGTCCCCTGCTGCTTTCCGTGCTGGCTGTGCAGCCTCTAGAAGCACTTGCATCTCTCAGGAGTGGCACCATCTTCGGGACAGTATCAGCATCATGGGGAAGGCAGTCCTTTCCACGCTTGGAATCTCTCTGACTTGCCCCTTGGCCAGCAGCTAGAGAGAACTCTGTCCTTAAAGGGCTCCTGTGATTAGATTAGGTCCACCCAGATCATCTCCCTTTGGCCACAACTAATCACAGGAGTGACAGCAGGGGGCGAAGGTCATCTTAAAATTACTCCAGCCCGTCCCTTCATTTGCCTGTGAGCCCTAGAAAACTCTGCCAAGAGGAAGATTCTCGCGTATTCTCCCAAGTAAAGCGCTTCAGACACGTGTCAACATCCCTTCCAGACCTCCCTTTGCTTCTATGTTCTTGCAGTAGTTTTTACTCCATCAAGCAGGACTCGATGAGGTACTCTAGGCTTTTTAAAACCTATTATTAGTCTCCTCATCACCACGGAGATTGTGTCCTCAATTCAGGGCTCCCTGTAGGCAGTGGTAATAGGAACAGGGCCAGGAAGGTGGCAGACTTGGTCTCTGGGCGCTAGAATGAACACAAGGAAGGGAAGGGGAGCTGAAATTGTTATGAACCCACCAGGTGCCCGGGCTTCCCGTTGGTTCAGTTAAGCATCATACAGGCATCGTTATCCCCATCTGTCCAGAAGAGCGAACGGAGGCCGAGAGAGACCACGATTGCCCAAGATCACAGACATACACAGGTCCAGCTGCCAATTCAGTTCTGTGATCCCAGAGCTCTATGTCTTCCATTTTCCGTGTAGGGCGTTGCTACCGGTGGGAGGGTGGGAGGAGCGTTAGGTAACTGAGCCTCAGAGCACCAGGCGGGTTAATAAAAGAAGCCCAAACCCTTTGGGCCCCGCTGGACCCCAGCACTGAGTTGAGAAGTGATTCAGGAAGGTGACGGAGGGAGGGCGGAGGCCGGTTACGACTTGGAGGGGGAAGAGCTGAAAACCAAGAGGGGCTGGAGCTCCACATGGGAGAACCACAGCCACTGCTGTCGCTGTCCTTGACAGGTCGACGTCGTTGCTCTACACCTCTGGCAGTGAACTGGCCAGAGCAACTGAAAGATTGTCATCAGGAAGGAGAGTGGCCGTGGAAACATGGTGGTGACTGCGTTCCCACATTGAATAAAGGAAGCCCTTAAGGGTCTGGCCTTCTGCACGCAGGCACCTGCTACCTCGGCAGAAGGGACTAGGTAGCAATGCTCTTGCCCCACACTTCACCCCTAAGAAACTGTGTGGCAGCAGGAAAACGACGGCGGGGCCACACTCCTACCCCACCGTGATCCCTGGGGGAATAAGTACCTCGGTGTGGCCAGAAAGCAGCCTGATGCGCTAAGCTTCCTCACGTAGAAACAAGGGATCTTGCCCCCATCCAGAAGCAAAGGGAACAGAAGTGCAACGTTTCTGCCGATGTGACCAGACAACAGTAACGAACCCTTCCCACAGCCAGGAGGCAAACCGGATCCAGGGCTGTGGATTATAAAGTCGGGATAATCGTTAACAAACCACTTCCCAGAGCACCTTCACCTACAGCACCTCCACGTGTTAGAGCAAACCTGTGACGAGGGGAGGGGAGGGAGTGGTGGGAGGGTGGTGATGATGAGAAACAGAGAAGTAACCTAGAATTAACTCGGTGTTTGTGTATGTCTGGGCGGGGGGTGGGGGTGCTGGAGATTTGTAATGTTCAGGGGCTGCCCGGCACCCGCATCTCCCTGCTCCATGTGGGAATTTCCCGTGTGGGCATCTTGGTGGGAAGCAGAGCTTCTTCCCATTACGGAAGCCAAGCCAGGGGTTGCTTTCCCAGCAGCCTTTGCAGTGAAGGCACACCTGGGTTTGGCCAGCCAGGGACACTGCCTGGGCCTGGAACCCGAGGAAGCAGAAAGGCTGGCAGTGGGGATAGCAACATCGGTCTCCAAGGGCTGCGGTGGCAGTGATGCCAAAGAGGGCACCTGTGGCCCAGGGCCAGCATCATCGCAAGCAACAGCGTCCCCGTCCACACTGGCTGGGTTTCTCTGTGTGATCTGGACCGATTCCAGCTGCCAGGCCTTTCTTTGTTCTTCTTGTTTTCCGAGCCTGCTTCCCCAGGCGGCCGAACATTTCTGTGACGAATTAATGTCCTTTCAAAAAATTCCACTCTGCTAAAATCGGCCAGGCCATTTCTGTTGTCGGCAGTTAAAATGCTTCTCTAGTACAACAGGTTTACAAGCTTTCTGGACGCCTTTCTGAAAAGATTGATTTGGGGACAGAGGAACCACTGAGGACCCATAAATAAAGCAGCCCAAGATCCGGCGTGATTTATTGGAAAGGGAAGCGGAGTGGGGGTCGGGGGGACGTGGATTGAAGTTCTGATTCTGGCATTTGGAACTGTGTGACCCAAGCCATTTGATGTTGAGGGAGCTCAGTTCCCTTATTATAAAATCGGAAGAATGACGGCTTCTTCAAAAGGCTGCCTTGAGGATGAAATGACAACAGGTACTGTCCCGACACATGAAAAGTGCTCATGGATGTCTGCTGAATTCAATAACACACCCAGATAAAAACAGCTCATGTCAGCTCTGAGAGAGACAAAAATTCAAAAGAGCTCAGGGGCAGGGAGGTGAGTGCATCACAGCAAGGGGTGGGCGTGGTGGTGTGTGGTTCTGGCAGTGGTCAAGGTACCAAGACTTGAAATCGAAATGGGTTCTAAGTCTGGCTTTGCCACTGATGCGACGTGCAAAAGCCATCTGTGAAATGGGGCTGATACCCGGCCCCGCCAGCTTGACGGGACTGCTGAGAATACGAAATGAATAGTTTTGAGGAACGTCTGCTGGAAGGAATAAGCCTATTGCAAGAATGAAGTTACTGCTGAGATGCAGTAGCAAAAAAGTCCCCCGAAAGAACAAATCTGCTGCAGCGTGCTCTGCCTGGAATCCCCGGGCTGGATGCTAGATGCACCGGCCGGGGTGCTGAGTCACTTGACATGGGGCACACCCCGGCAGGGACTTCCGTTGGCATCGCTGGCTATGTGGGGTGGCCCGGGAGGCGAGGCCGGGCAGGCGGAAGGGCAAAGGCAGCATGAGACATTTGGCTGGGCACCTTATCAGCTGTTCCTGTAAATAACTGAAGCTCAGCTAGTGCCCGAGGCTGCAGACTGGAATCCCTTTTCTGAGAACCACCCCTCACCCTTGCTGCAGCTGACATCTGCACGGATCTGTGCTACCGTCATCACCAGGACGAGGGCCCTGTCCACAGAACTCAGAACCTCAGAAATGGGCAAGACTCGGGGAGGGCGGGGTTGGCAGGGGGACGTTACAAAGCCCCTAACTGAACACAGAGATCCGTCATCCTCCCCGGAGCAGGGCGCAGAAGCCAGCTACATCCTCCCTCCACCAACCTTTTCTCTTAAAGAGACAGTGTTCAGTTTTTCCTCTCTGGACCAGATGACAATCCCCTGCACTGAGCAGATGAAGATTCAGCAAATTTAGCCAACCGTGGCTGAAAGGCCCAGGTGCTGGCTAGGGTGAGTCATAGCACTTTGGCGCTTTTGTTGCTGTTGTTTTCTTTGGGCAACAATTTGCAAACAATGCAGGTTCTCTGTAAAGGCCAAAACCTTGCCGGCAGGAGCTCCCAGAAAACTGGGCGTACCTGGGTCTGTGCTTGCCTGAGCAATGCTAGCTGAAAGCCTGAAAAGCGAGAAAGCTCGTGGGCTGCCTGGTGATGTCGGGGGGAAGCAGCCCCATTGTGCCGATGAGGAGACGGGCTGAGTCAAGTCTTAATGCTTTCTCTTCCACATAGTACTAGTGTGAGGCCCTGAAGGAGGCGGGATACAGGCATACAGGTGATAACGGCTCTTTATACATCCGGAGAATGCTCCTGCACGGAAGGGGCTCTGACTCCCAGAGGAGGGCTCTACGTGGGCACAGCGCTGGAATACGCCTGGCCTGGGGCTCGTGAACACGCGGCCACACATCAGACTTGCACAGAACTGTGGGGAGATGTCCAGATATCTTAGACACAGCAGAGCCCTAAAGGATGCGCCAGAAACAGAGAGCAAGGACGGAGACCCAGGCTTCGTTTGCCCTGTTCCCCAGTGGGGGGGGTGACGTTAAGGGCCCGGGAGAGCAGGCAGGTGTGGCTTGTCCCCGTTCCTCCGCCACGACAGCCCTCACCCACCCACCACTCATCAACCCCTCCTCCTGAGAAAAGCCTGTCGTGCTCAACCACAGAAAGTCTAAATGTCCACCCCAGGAGGAAGGGTTATGGAAACAACTACCATGTAGTGACTGACGAGTGCACTAGGTACAAAGCACCTGGCAAAGCGCAGCTGCGCTCATCAGATCCTCCCAACACCCTGGAGAGTCACTGTCACCCCCATTTCACGAACCTTGAAGCCAAACCCTCGAGAGTCAATGCCCAAATTCACATCCTAGGAAGTGGTAGAGCCGGGATTCAAACCCACATATTCTGGCTCCCTCCGCGTACCCGTGACTCACCTTGAAAAGTACATCGTGATTCTAAATACAACTTGACAGGCAGTAAAACATGACTGCCGAGGAACCCAGCTGTAATCATGGATTTTCATGTAATTATTCGCTCATCCCACAAACACTTAGTAAGGGCCTCCCGGGGAAGCAGTGGGAGGGGGGTGCCCAGCCTCTACGTGGTCTTGTATTCTCCACTACTAGTTTCTGTGCTTTAGAACCACAGTTCCCAGCCTGAACGTCTCGGCACCCAAGGCATCCAGGGACCCCATACCGAACTCGCAGGGGCACTGCAGTGTATTTTTCATTTCTGAGGGAAACATAGTGGTACTCGACGTCTATCGGATGCTGTGGGAGATACTCGCTCTGAAAAGTTCACAGTTTCGATACTGATTTGCACTACACTCCTTTCGATAACGTGCCCTCTCTGTGAAGCTCGGTTTTCCGCAGTTGCTGTGATGAAAAGCAAATAAACTAATCGAGGCAGGACGGGAAATGAGGGCGGTGTGTCCTCTCTGATTCTGTGGTTTGAGAAGTTGTGCGGTGCCCAATGGGCACACATATCCCAGTGTAACTCATTCTGATCATTTAAGAATGCAATACAAATATTTTTATTCCTTCCATGTATGCGTTATTGTTTCAAGTATCTGTTATGTTGTTGAGACACAGTATATATGTCTATTGGATACTACTTGGATCTTATTATTTGGACTTACTAAATGGAATTGCCAGGTCTTTCTTGTGGCCTAGGAGCACCATGAAAAAATTACTGAGACATTAAGAGCACCATGAATGAAGAATGTTTGGGAACCTTTGTTCTAGAACATTCTATGTACTCTCTCCCCTAAGCTACGGTTAGAAGTTCTTTAAAGGCAGGAGCCATCTTATACTGGTCAATACTTTGGCTTCCCCTTGGCATAGTTCTTGGCTTGCTGTAGATACTCTTTAGTACCTGTTCACAATTTACAATAGAAGTCTGAACCTGAAAAAAAAAGTCTGAATCTGGCCTGAAGAAGCCCTTACGGAGGTCCAGCGAGGTGTGAGGGATACAGGGGCTGCTGATACTCCAAGCTCACAGGTCCCACCAGCTAGGGGGCAGAGACATGTAGGGCACCTTCCTGACCTTAGAGAATAAATAAACTTTTCTGAGCTTTCTGATGCAAAGTAACACCATCAACTGCCTCTGAAGGGTTTTAAGGACTCATGGAGATATAACCTTTAGGTATACATCACTTTAAACTGCTGAGATTCTGTTTAATTTAAGCTGAATCTATGATCATGTCAATGATCTAGGTTATTTTCTCTAGTCTCGAAAGGCAAACCCACACCTCTGGGAAGACGGGCCCCTCAGCACAGAGGGGAGGGTCAGCAGCAGAGTTCAAGTCCAGCCCTTGGGTAGCTCCCAGCTGGAACTCTCCAGCAGGAGTTGCAGGGCTGCTTCTGTATCTGCTGACCAGGAGAGCACGGAGTAAACTGGTTGCTTAGCAACAGCTGCAGCCACTTCCCTGCTTGGGGTCGGGGGAGAGCGGAGGAGGTATACGTCCACAGGGAGGCTGACGTTCTCATCTCAGGCCTGTGTCAGCATCTCCAGACAGGACTGGCAGAAGAGGACCCACCCAGGCACCTGCTCCCACAGGGCTCTGGTCCCAACCAACGAGAGATGACATCAGCAAGCTAAAAAGGCCGATGGAGCTCATGGCACGGTCTTTAAAACTGGCAAGTGATGATGGTGGGAACCTTCTGTAAAAACCAATCGTTCTGCAACAAGGAAGCATTGCTGTCCTGCTTGGGGCTGGGGAGAGGAAGATAGGGGTCTGGGACCTAGAGAAGATTCCTCTCGTGCATTTCTGCCAGGCTGGGAAAAGAAAGAACAGAATCATTTTTCTTTTCTTTCGGTGCATTAAGGTGAAGCAGTCATCGAGGGGTTTTTGAGTATAATTTATGCTATTAGCTCACTGAATAGCTGAGTGCCTTTTTTATGCAGGTCAATTTCTGCTGAGGGGGTGGGAGGGTGAGAGAAGAGAGCTAAGCGTTAGTGGAGTGGTGTGGGTGAGGGGCAGGTAAAGCACCGCGCCTGAAACAGAGCCATTCACCCATTTTTCGGGTGTGAAGCCTAAAGAATGTCCTCTGTGAAAGTTAAAGCACTCATAGAGCAGAATAATAATAACAAATATAACAATACATAATAATATATAAGAACAAAGTCATGAACTATGCCCCCTCAGTCATGCCTGCTCTGTCTATGCAGCTCACTTCTCCTTTAGATTTCTTTTCATACCTCGTTTCCATCAAACACCAGTTTATAAGACTCTCTGTCCTTATCGGTTGGTTACCTGAGGGTAGTGAGTTTGGACCATTATCCTTATTTTTTCAAACAGCTTTGTGTTTGTGGACCTCTGTTCTCCTTTTATTCCCAGGCCCTAAAGGGTCCCTACATTGATGTCCCAGAGAGTCTCTAGCTCACCCCAGTCCCCCTTGTTAAATCCAGGCCAACAAACCTGCCCTGTGTTTACGCTGGACACACGCCAATGAATCAGCAGTTCTAGGGCCACGGCCTGGAAAGCTCCGCCCACCCTGAGGAGGAGCCTTGCTCTGCTTGGAGGACACTGGGCTGTCCCCTGCTATCCAGAGCCAGCAGAAGAGTCATTCACCTGGCAGAACCTGCTCTCCAGGGCCGTCATCCACTCCCCCACCAGTGCGTTGGCAGCACAAAGCTCCCCTCTCCAAACACCCTTTATCCTGCTGCTCTGCCTGGTGGTTTGTTTTTGTTTTTTTTTTTTGCGGTACGCGGGGCTCTCACTGTTGCGGCCTCTCCCGCTGCGAAGCACAGGCTCCAGACGCGCAGGCTCAGCGGCCATGGCTCACGGGCCCAGCCGCTCCGCGGCATGTGGGATCTTCCCGGACCGGGGCACGAACCCGTGTCCCCTGCATCGGCAGGCAGACTCTCAACCACTGCGCCACCAGGGAAGCCCCTGCCTGGTGGTTTTTAACAGGCAGTGTCCCGCTCCACACACACCTCGCTATCAGAGGTTGAGTAATCAGTATCTGTGGGCACGAGGCCGGGGACAGGCGGTGGAGACTTCCTGCGGATCCTGTACCCATGGCCCGGCCCCCACTCTGACCCCGTGCATTCCCTCATCCACAAAGTGAGGGGCTGGGCTGAAGCCCCTCTTCCGAGGAACACTCGCCCCACAGGGTGTTCATCGCCCTGCCATGCACGAGAAAAGGATTCTAGGGTTAAGAAGTATGGGAAGTGCTTGTTAAAAATGCAAACTAGTTGCAATTCTGTTTTCCAGCCCCAGCCCCAGCCTAGATCTCATTCCTCACTGCCCCAGCAGAGAGATTCGACTTGCCAATCACCACCCTCGCCCCGTATGCTTCTGTGTGTTCCTGTCTTGATGGTTTTTAAAGCAACGTTAAGCACCCTGTTACACAGGCACACACACAATAAATACAAGTTGCAAGCACCCTCTCCATCAGCAAAAGGTTTCTCTAATATAGTACTTCTTTGAGCCATTAATGACTGCGCGCATCTCCAAGGAATCAACGACACTGGAACAAACCCCCAGCGATCCAACCTTTCCCCCTTTATAGTGAAGCATGTTGGAGAGAAGAGAGACAGCTAGTGTCTGGACTAGATGTTCCACAGGGGGGCTCCAAGTGTAACATCCACGATTTATATTCTTTATACCGTGATTTGCTAAGTGAATCACAAATCTGCATTTATTTGGGGGGCATGGAGAGAAGATGGGGGGCCAGAGGGGCTGTGGTGCTAAGTCAGGGCTACCTGTGGTGCTGCAGCTGGCCCTCCACACGGCCTCAAGGGAGGAGAGCGCTTTAGTCCTTCTAGAAGCTACAATTCAGGGGTGCGAAAGCACCCAAGGACACGTTGCAGAGCACATGCTGCCCAACCTCCATCGCACACACACCTTTAGGCTGAATGAGTTGAAAAGAAAGAGGTTTGGTAAACTGTTTAGAAAAATTCTCAGCAACTGGACATCTAAACGACCCACTGCAAAATTCAAATAGAGGAGCTTCTGCCAACTGTTGATATGCAATCCATTTTTTAAAGGTCTATACTGTGTCGATACAGTGGCTTTAAAAAATGTTTAACATCCCTTTTCCAATCTATCTTACTATTAGTCTTTTCCAAACAATGATACGCATATCTCACACACACACACACACACACACGCCCCTCCTGTTTAGAAACTTAATCTTTGCCATCGCCCATCCCCATCGTATGGCCTTTGAGGCTTCCCATGCCTTGGCCATAATTTATCCCTCTAAAGGGATTCTCTACTTCCCCTCTGCTAAGTCCTCAAGTTCAAACAGGTTCAGCCTCACCGTACACTTTCCCACCCTCAGATCTTTGCCCCCTTCCTCTCCAGTCTCCACTGTGCCAACCCCCGCTCCAAGGTCTAACTTAGGTGCTGTCTCCTCTGAGACATCTTTCCTGAGGACTCCAAGCCTCAGGTATCTCTCCATCTCTAATTTGCTGCCTGCATCAGGTATATCTTTCTGAACCTTCATTATATAACACCTGGGATTCTTAGCCATATTTTCACGTGTAATATTGAAGCTGCCAACCATCTGTGAATTCTACAACTGTAAGCAAGATTCCCCCAAACCTTCTGGGCTTCAGTTTATACAAAATGTGGGTAACAACAGTATCTACCTTAAAAGATTGTTATGAGGATTAAACGAGATAATGCATGTAAGCTACTTCACACAGTGGCTGGCAAAGTAAGTGCTTAATAAGTGCTATTATTAACCAACCAGTGAAACCTTTGGAACAACCAGGAACCATCTCTATTTCCTGGTGTCCTCCAATGGCCTAGCACAATGACCATCTTCAATAAATCCTTACTCCTTGAAATTAACCCAAGGGGGAAGGAGGAAAGAATTCAGAGGAAGTAAGTTTGAAAGGATACTTAATTATGGTTTTCAAGGATATAAAGGGTTATTTTTACAGAGGACGATGAACATTAGATTTTCTTTTTGTTTGTCTCCTTGAAGGCAAAAGATGACAATTGGACTTAAATTTTAGTAATCTTGGCTGAAACTTCCTGATGACACCAGTGAAGCTGCAGCAAAGAATACTGATGAAGGTCACATGTACGGGAGCCAGACCAAGGACTGAGTCTGACCTCAGAGCTCTACCACTTATTTGGACAAGTAACTTTATGCCTGTAAGCCTCAACTTCTTTGTCTGTAAAATGGGACTAAAAAGAGTACCAGCTTCATTGGAGAGTTGTAAGAATCATCTTAAAAACTTAGCACAGGGTCTGGAACATAGTAAGTGCTCAATAAACAGTAATGATGGTCATGTTATTGTACCAAGGGATGTTGTGGAATTTCTTTAAAATGGTTATAAACAGTTACTTTTAGTAGATAGCTGGGGAACAGGCTGGCCCATTGCTCACGTCTTGTAGATAAGGAACTTGAGGTTCTGAAATTTGTTAGACCAGAAACAACTCTGGGGTGGGAGGCTGGGGGCGGGGGTGGGAGGCAAAACAACTCTGCTGACCAGGTATGCAGCATACTTCCATCCTCATTATGAACTGCTTCTTCTGACATGGAAGCAACCTAAATGTCCATCGACAGATGAATGGGTAAAGAAGATGTGGTATATATATTCACAATGGAATACTACTCAAAAAGAATGAAATAATGCCATGTGCAGCAACATGGATGGACCTAGAGATCATCAAATGAAGTCAGAGAAAGACAAATATCATATGACATCACTTCTATGCAAAATCTAAAAGATGGCACAAATGAACTTATTTACAGAACGGAAACAGGCTCACAGACATAGAGAACAAATTTATGGTTACCAAAGGGGAGGGAGGGGGGGCATAAATTAGGAGCTTGGGATTAGCTGACACAAACTACTATTTATAAAACAGGTAAACAACAAGGTCCTACTATATAGGACAAGGAACTATACTCAATATCTTGTAATAAATTATAATGGAAAAGAATATGAAAAAGGATATATGTATGTATATGTGCGTGTGCGTGTGTGTGTATAACCGAATCACTGTGCTGTACACCTGAAACTAACACAACATTGTAAATCAATTACACTTCAATTAAAAAAAAAAAATTGCTTCAGTGTGTTTTGCCCCTGGGTCCTCGCAGATAATTGACTCATTTCATATCGGGGAGACAGGGTAAGTAGATGAGGTGGATAGATAGGAGAAATGAAGTCAGGGAGCTTTCCAGGGAAGAAAAGAGGTGACACGGGCTTTCTGTGGCCATACTCCCTGGCTCACCATCTTTGCGGAAAGGCCCCCATGGACCAGTCCCATGCAGCCCTGCAGGAACACAGTGGCATCAAGGCTCTCCATCCAGGTGGAGCAATGGGGTTCCCCCAAAACACGTCTCTCGTTTCTCTGGAATCTGGTGACACCAAAACCTACTGAAGCATTTCTTTATAATAATGCCAACTCGTGCTCCTTGAGTTTCAAAATTTTTTAAAAAATTGATTCAAAACAACTTTTTTTTGTGTGTAGGCATCATGACCTATTCAATTAATTTGGACTCTACAAGAATAGTACATTATTTTCCTCGGACAGTTTCTTAAAGGAATAATGTATAGGTATTTTGCTAGCTAGCTAACTGATAAATAAGTATATAAACTGTTTTTAAAAGATTTACTTTATCATTAAACATGATCTTTTTCATGATTCTATGTAAATTTTGTTTTCACATAAAAATGAGAAAGCTCTTTATATATGATATGGAAAGTCATACAAAAAGGGCAAGGGGCAGAAAAACGTGCCTGCTATATTACCATCTGTATAGAAGGCAAAGAATAAATGTATATTTGCTTGTATTTACGTAAAATATCTCTGGAAGGGAACACTGATAACCAGTAACGCTGGGTGCCTCTGGGTAGGAAATGGGTGGCTCAGAGCAAGAAATGGGAGGGGGGCTTTTCAGCATGTTTGCTTTTGTTCTCTTTGAATTTTAAACCCAGTGAGCGCATTACAAATTTTAAAATGAATAGATAAAATTACAATTTTTGTTTGAAAAGCAAAAAAAAAAAAAAAACCCTTACAATGTCCTTTGGATGGAGGTAGGGGCCTAAGCTTCAGGAGGGAGGGTCATGGGCACATCCAGCAGTGTGACAGCTGGGCCTTGGACAGGGCCCTCTACCAAGAGGCACTGGGTACACGATAACGAGCCTATAAATCACTCGATAAAACTCATATCATGGCTGGCCTCTGACAGGAGAATCTTGTTTTTCCTTTCCTGTAATACAAGAGATTCATGAGTTATCCAGAAATTCAGAGACTGCGGTGTCACGGGCTGGTTGGCTTAGAAGTTGGGCAGAAGCCAGGCCTGGCCCTTAGCTGCTGTGCGAACTCAGATAAGAGCGTTAGCCTCTCAGCAGCAAAAGGCAGGCAGTCATATCCTGAGGAGCAAATAAAGATAACTTACGTAAAGTGCCCAGCTAGCAGTCCTCACTCATAAATGAGCAATAAAGGATCCAGAAGCTACCGTCACTGGGATAGCCTTCCTGAGCTCCCTGGTCTTTGCTCCCCGCTAAAAAGAAACTTCTTGGGCATAAATACCAGCCAGCATCTCTCCCACCTGAGTGAGTCCTCAACCATGAGCAGGGGAAGCTGGGGGCCTTCCCTTGGGAGCGCCCACTCTGGCCTGTGTTATCCCTGGTCTGGGGGGCTGGGACAATTCCAGGCCCAGCTTGGGGTTCATTCATTCCAAAAAGATCCGATCCTGGGACTAAACGCGCTGGTCACTGAGCCTGGGGTGGGAAGGGCAGGCGGAGGGGAACGCAGGAAGGTAATCCTAGGAGGTCACCATTGCCTGCCCTTTTCAAACTTGCAGAAGAGGATTTAGAATTTGGGAGCCTGGGGAACAGCATTTGTATGTTTAGTATGTTTTTCACAACCACAGACGTATCTAGGAAACCACCCGACGTGCAAACTAAGCTGGGGAACTGTATCAGTCCCACTTCTAGGTAGTTCACTAGAAATTCTCCAAATAATTATAGGCATCATTTATTGAGCACCTACTCTTTGCAGCCACAGTGCTAGATGCTTTATCTTTGATCTTTCCTGCAAAGTTAGGTTACCGCCTACATTTTACAGATGAGGAAACGAGCCCCAGAGGTAGTATATTTCACCTGCCAGAGGTCACAACTTCACTACAACAACAAGAGGGTCAGAATTTGAACTCTGGTCTGAGTGGCCACCCTCTTTCAAATGCGCCTCTCAACGTGAGTGCCACGCTGAGTATCTGCTAGCTGTACCAGCAGCACTGTCCCCTACAGGACAGGTGGCCTTTCCCAAGAGTGGGTTCTAAAGATTCCATGTCCCCTGTGGTGGTAGGTTGAAGGTCAACATCCCAATTCCCAGAATCTGTGAACGTTCTCTTATATGATGGCAAAAGGGACTCGGCAGATATGACGAAGTTAAGGATCTAGAGGTGGGAGATTAGCTTGGATATCTAGGTGGGCCTGATGTAATCACAGGGTCCTTATCAGAAGGAGGAAAGAGATCAGAATGGGTGGTAGGGGACGTGTCACAAAAGCAAGAGGTTGGAGTGATGTGAGAACATCATCAACAAGAAACACAGCCAAGGCAGCTTCTAGAAGCCGGAAAACATAAGGAAAAGGATTCTCCCCTGAAGCTTCTAGAAGGAGCGCAGCCCTGCCAGCACCTTGAATTCACATTTCTCACCTCTGAGAATAACTCTGTATTATTTTAAGCCACTAGGACTGTCATCATTTATTACAGCAGCCATAGGAAACTCACACACCAGATGTTTCATGTCAGTGGGAGGGATATTTACCTCCCAGAAGGAGGGAGAAAGTTCTGGAGTGGCAGTGATCACAGGAGTGCAGTGAGCCACTGGAAGACCCACACCTTCAGAGCACGGAGAGGCCTGGTGAGGAAAGTGCTCAGGGAAAGACAAGGGCACCCACGACCGTCACTTCACAAGCTCGCAGCAGTGACCGGGGAGACTTCCTCAGGGGAGAATCCAGCAGTGACTGGGGACTGTGGAGCCCCGCGGAAGCTGGCCTCAAAGGGAAAAGGGGTGTCTGGCTTCAGGTCCCTCTGCTCTCCATCGGAGGACAGCCAGCCTGCTGCGAGAAATTCATCTGCACTGCCACTACCTGCTTTCACTTCCTCACTTCCCAGGCCCTCCCTCATCTCGGGGGCAGCCCCAGCCATACCCAGAAGGATGGGAGACAGAACATATCATAAACCCCAGAGGGGGACCACGGGAGAGACCGAGGGCCCCGACAGCACCTGGCAGGGCAAACGTTTGCCTCAATCCGTCAGGTCAGAAGCCAACGCAAAACAGGAGAGCAGGTGGGGAATCGGAAATATACTTGGCCAGACAGCAATTCAGCCCTAGCAGTCGTGAGAAGACGGTGGTGTCCTGCAGTAGGTGTGTCAGGACACACCAGCCCACGTGCATCCCCCTGGAGTGTTTTGACTTGACCATTGGGTGGTGGTGGGGGGGGGGTGAACATTTTTTTTCTTAATACAGGGAATCTTTTTAAAATTTATTTATTTATTTTATTTTTGGCTGCGTGGGGTCTTCGTTGCTGTGCACAGGCTTTCCCTAGTTGTGGTGAGCAGGAGTTACTCTTCTTTGCGGTACGCGGGCTTCTCATTGCAGTGGCTTGTCTTGTTGCAGAGCATGGGCTCTAGGCGTGTGGGCTTCAGAGTTGTGGCGCACGGGCTCAGTAGTTGTGGCTCACGGGCTCTAGAGCGCAGGCTCAGTAGTTGTGGCGCACGGGCTTAGTTGCTCCGCGGCACGTGGGATCTTCCCGGACCAGGGCTCGAACCTGCATCCCTTGCACTGGCAGGCAGATTCCTAACCGCTGCACCACCAGGGAAGTCCCAAGGGGTGAACATTTTTATATTAAGTATATTTTATATTAAAATAAACACAGACACATGTGGAACCAAATACAAATTCTGCATTAATTTTTAGAAGAAGAAATTTCCGACTATAGGCCACGTCCCCAGATACTATGTCTCCTTAAGTCTGTACTCCCTTTTCTTAACAAATAACTCAGAAGAAAGTCTGAGAAGCCGGGTTTAGGGAAAAGTGCAAACACTGGAGCCTTCATAGCTGTGTTTGACTCCTGGGACAGCTAGCCACTAGCTGTATCATGTTAGTTACTGTATTGTGATAAATTATGTGATATAATATTTATTATACATATTATATATAGTATATATAATGTTATATAACACCATATACAATATATATAACACGTGTTATATATTATGTATTATATATAATATACAGTATATGTAATATATGTTATATACGCCACAACTAGAGAAAGCCCTCGCACGGAAACGAAGACCCAACACAGCCATAAATAAATAAATAAATAAATAAAAATTTAAAATCATATGGACTTCTAAGAAGACCTCTGCTTAAAAAAACAAACAAACAAACAAAAAACAAACATGAACGTTCATAGCAGTTTTATTTATGAAAGCCCCAAACTGGAAACAACCCAAATGTCCATTAGCAGCTGAAGGGATAAAGGAATTGTGGTACATCCAGAAAATGGAATCTACTTGGCAAGAAAAACAAATGCGCTGCTGAGACGTGCAGCAATGTGGAGAAACCTGAGACACGCTACACTGAGTGCAAGAAGCCTGGTGGAAAAAGGCCCATACTCTATGACTCTATTCCTATGAGATTTGTTCAATAGGCAAAGTAAGCTATCACGACAGAAAGCACAGCAGTGGGTACCGGGCTGAGGCTGGGAGGGTAGACTATGGACCCCAAGGTAAACTCAGGAAACTTTCCGGAATGATGGAAATATTCTACACCCTGAGGCTGGGGTGGTGTTACACAGGTATATACATTTATTAAAACTCATCAAACTAGACACGTAAAATGAGTGCATTTTATTGTATATAAAGTATACCTCCGTGAAGTAAAGAGAGAGAGAAACAGAAAGGGACAGAGAGAGAGAGAGAGAGAGGGAGGTGTCTGACGTCTTTGATGGCATGTTCCCTTTCGAGGAGGCCAATGCATTGTTTCTCTTTCTCCTAAAATCCTCCACAGTAAATCACTAAGAAGCTGAGTTCCACCCTAAAGGGATTATTATCTATGAAACCACGAGAATGCTGATTTTTGTTTTTAAAAGGAGAGACCTCTGGTCTTCTGATATATTGGGGAGAGAGTAAAGATTTGATGGAAGGCAGAAGCTCTAGAATGGACACGGCACAGGCTATTACGCAGAAACGTGCACCATGCTGGGGCCGGGATTTAGCCAGTACTCAACCAATTAGAGGTGGAAAAAAATGAAAACGTGTATTTATCAGTTGGTCAATAGCCTCTGCCCTGAGATTTCTGAGCATCTCCCCATCATCCGGGACGCCTTCCCACCTCCCCAAGGTCCAGCAACTTGAAGGTTGGCAGCTACACAGACAAAACCCTATTCCAGTTGTAAGGTGGCTTCTGGGCTGATGGGCTGGTGTCTGGCCACCCTGGAGGGGAAATATTTTTAATGCCTCCCCTGCAAGAACAATATGAATTAAGAGTAATCCACAAGCACAGTGTGATCAAAAGAGCCCACTTTGTCAGAATGAACTGCTGCCAATGGAAAAAACACAAAAGTGGTTTTTTTTTTTAGGCACACGCCATGTAAAAACTCTTAAGGGGTGTTTCCACTTGGAAGCCCAGCTTTGACCCTAATTGCAGACTTGTGTCTCGCTTCCAGATAAACATTTTAAACGATGAGAAGAGGGAGGAATCTTGGAAGAACAGAGAGAAAACCACATCTGATGACTGGAGGCCAGGGATGAGAAATGGGAACACAAGGGGCCCTGAGTGAGCAACTCTCCCGCAGGGCTGGGGTAATCTAGCTCTCCACCCTACTAAATAAACTGAGAAGAGTGAGAGCCTTCTTTGTCACTCCTTAGAACAATTAGTCTTTGTTGCTCAAGTATGGGGGGGCTGGGGGGGGTAGGAAACAATGGTGTTGTGTCCAGTATCTTCAGCAGAGATTATTTCTCCTCAGCAGGTGCTTGGAGAGTTAACAACTGCATCATACACTGTGTAGACCAATGGACCTACTGCCAGAGGAAGTAATTCTACGTTTCAAATTTTTTTATCTGAAATGAAGCAGGAGGATTCTGATTCCAGTTAATGAGGATTATCTGACTGTAGATGTTAGCTTTGTATGAGGTCAGAGACTCACTGTGCCTGAATTATATAAATTTAAATCCTCAGTGCACGAAAAAGAGAACAGAGGAGCCATTAGAAAATGAAGGGGACTTGAAAGATATCATTGCCAGGTTTAAGGGGAGGGCTTGTTTGGATCCTGATTTGAGGAGGCCAACCATGAGAAGACACTCGAGCGACAATCCAAGAGATGTGACTCTGGGTTGTGTAATGAATGAGAGCAAGGAATTCTTGTTAATTGTTATGGGTCCAATAGTGGTCTGGTGGCTAACTGGAAAGAGAGGGAGGGAGGAAGGAAGAAAGAAAGTGAAGGGAACTAACACATGCTAACTTAGGTATTTACAACACGTGGAATGTCGTATCAGTATTTTGGATGGTATTTAAATAGTTAAAGTTTTGCAGAAAAATGAATAATCTGAAACTTAAATTAGGAAAACAAGTCCGTTAATAACAGCACCAAAAAGGATAAAATATTGGGTTGGCCAGAAAGTCGTTCGGGTTTTTCGTTACTTAGGAATATATTTAAGAAATGCAAAACTTGTACTCTGAAAACTCAAAAAAATTGCTGAAAGAAATTAGAGAAGACTTACATAATTGGAAAGATATCCTATGTTCATGGATCAGAAGATCTAATATTGTTAAGATGTGATACTACCCAATCTGTTGATCTACAGATTCAACACAATTTCTATCAAAACTCCAGCTAACAACCCCCCCTTTTATTTTTTACATATTGATAAGCTGATCCTAAAATTCATATGGAAATGCACCCAGAAGAGCAAAAACAATCTTGAAAGAAAACAAAGTTAGAAGACGAACACCTCATGATTTCAAACTTAAGGCTACGGTAATCAGGATGGTGTGGTGCTGGCATGAGGATAGACAAATAGATCAATGAAATATTTCGAGTTGAGAATTCAGAAATAAACCCTCACACTTATGGCTAATTGGTTTTCAACAATGGTGCCAAGACCATTCAATGGGGAAAGAATAGTCTTTTCAACAAGTGATGTCCGAAACTGGATATCCATATGCAAAAGAATGAAGTTGGACCTTCACTTCATGCCATATGCAAAAATTAACTCAAAATGAATCAAAGCCCTAAGTGTAAAAGCTAAAATTATAAAACTTTTAGAAGAAAACATAGGAGTAAAACTTTGAGACCTTGTGTTAGTAGGTTACGACTGTGGCATCCAAACTCCATGGACTTGAACCTCAGTCTGCCACTTCCTTGTTATGGCCAAGTGGGCGGCTTAATTTTGCTTAGTTTCAGCGAAAATGAAGATACAATCAGCCTCATGAGGCTGTTACAAGAACTATATGAGACAACGCTGCATCTCCCAGAACGTGAACTCAGTCTATGTGAGTTCATTGTTAGCCATGTTCTTAGTAAAAGAACATGTAAGCTACAGAGTGAAGCCTATGTATGGACTTGGGTGCAAAATGTAAAATGCCATTTCCAGATTTAAAAAAGAAATTCCAATTTACAAAGCTTGGTGTGAATTCTCTACAATGGGTAATTTTCATGGGATCTGTAGTGTAAAAACAGTTTGTTTCAAAGGTCCCAAGAGTAGCATGCTGGAGTCCTCTGGGTCAAATTCCACCTGAAGACATTGCTTATGGAGGAACCAGCATTTACAAGTTTTGAATTTGGATGCCTTTACATGGGGCACCTCCTTCCAGCGACCCACAAGCCCAACCATTCCTTATTGTAGAACCTCAGGCATATCTCACTTGTTTACATCCTAGTCTGGTTCCTGAAGATGACTGTTTCTACACCCTATCTCAAATGTTGTGAAATCTTTGTTGGTTAACTTTCTTCTTACAAATGTTTGGAGAGACTCTTCTTTTTTTTTTTTTTTTTCTTAAAAAAGACTTAAAATTTTGGAAAGTTTTAAGGCTCTTTTTAATATTTTCAATAACTTAAAAAATATGGCGCTAAAATATTTTAAAACATAGACCAGCACTGTCCCAACAGAAGTAGCACGCAAGCTACAAATGCAAGTCACTTGCATAATTTTAAATTTTCTAATAGTCACATGAAAAAAGTTAAAAAAACACATTTTATATGCTTCCTTCAAGCTAAGTGCTTGAAATCCGGTGTGTATTTTACATTTAGAGCACATCTCAATTTGGAACGGCTACATTTCAAGTGGTCAATAGCCACGGTTGGCCAGCAGCTTGCGAACTGGATGGCGCAGATATAGAAAACCAATGACAAACCATGTGCGGTAAGACCTTACAGGAAGAGGTGGGGGTCTACAGGAAAAGAACACTGACATTAGAAACTACTGAAGGGGCAGATTCTGGGGCTTTGGCGGTCACGGTGGTGACAGTGGTCACGTTGAAGTTTGAGATGGAGTGAAACTGAGATCATGTGATTCCAGTGCAGGAGTGGGAGAAGATATTCAGGGCTTCCTTTTCTGCTGTGGGTTCTACTTCCATCCTCCCTACTCCAGGCATATTGGGGGTGGGATAGGACAGGGTTGAAGAAAAAGCAAGGGAGAGTAGATGGGGTTGAGAGAGGACCACTCCTAATATTTAAATCTGCTTCAAGCTCAGGCCCCCACTCAGCGGTGGCCCGAAGGGTCCTGGGAAGAGGATTTTCCAGCTACTCCTGACTTCCCCTCCCCAGCTTCTGAGGCAGCTTCTCTAGCTCCAAAGAACAGGCGTTCTGCCTCTGCTCTTCAAGGAATATTATGTTCTCCCAACTGTGATATTTTGGGTCTTTCTGGCAGGAGGTGGGATGGGCAGGGGTGGAAATAACTCACGAATGTTCTCTGAACAAGAAACCAGGAAAGTACAGCCACCTGGCCTCAGGATTTTGCTGGCTCCAGGGACATCACTGTAAACCCACTAACACTAATTGCTTTCACATCTGCTCCCATTTCTAGTGGAAATAAAATGCCTCTCCGGCTAATGGGAGACAGAACGCCCGCGTGCTGTTTGTTGACCTCCTTACGAAAGAGCTCTGGCTCCCACCACTCCTCCCCCGGCCCCCAGCCTGAAACCCTTGAAAGGGCATCTTGCGCAAAGCTGGCAGGAGCCTCACATGCACAGAAAGGACGCCTGCGTTCCTGCTAGGGCTGCAGAGCTCCCTAATCCTAGACTAAACAAATGTGGGGTGTTGGGGGAGGCAGAAAGGAGAGAGAGAGAAAAGGGAAGGATCCTACTTGCTTTTAATTCATGCTTCCTGGGATATTATGGATCTCTTTGTTTGACATGAAGTCCCAAGATCTGAACCTCAACTTCTGAATTCAGACTTTTGACTGCCAAAGACGGGAAAAATACAAGTCCAGCTGAGATTGGGGTTTAAGCAAATGGACTCTCAACCCACTGGGCCTGACACAGTTGCCCTTTAAAATGATTTACGGCAGCTCACTGGGAAGCCATCTTTGACAGTCCTGTTCTAGCTGGGCTGCAGGCGTTCACCCCTGTGGTAGGACTTGTTACACAACATGGTCTGTCTCCCCACTGACCGTTGGCAGGACAGCATCTTACACACCCCTCTATCTTCAATGCCGAGCATGGGTCTTGGCAAAGCACAGGTGTAGCTCAGAGCCCTGGCCGTCCCTCCCCTCTCCCCAAAGATTCTGGTAACAGAACCATTCATTTTTAGCTGGACCCACAGTTGCTAAGAATTAAAACTACATTTCCCAGTCTCCCTTGCAGTAAAGTGTGGCCATGTGACTAAGTTCTAGCTAATAGGATATGAGTAGAAGTGATTTTATATATATAATATATATAATACAAAGTTCCCATGGTGTAATTCTCCATCTCCCTTCTTCCTGTGTGAATACCGACCAGGGTGAGGTCATCTTGGGCCATGTAGTCAAGGACAACACCCTAGGGATGGTGGTGTGATAAGACAGGTTCCTGGAGCCTAGACAGTGTGGAGTGGCAGACTGCTTTTGGAGGGGCTGCTGTGTGAGAACGAAATTTATTTTGGAACTGGGTTACGGTAGCTGAAATTACATGCTTAGGATTTATTTGTTGAAGAAAAGAAAGGACGATACCCCTATAACAGAGAACCCCACTGTGGTAGTTATTTTATGTGACTGGGCCACAGGGCGCCCCGACATTAGGTCAAACTTTATTCTGCAGTATCTGGAAGGGTGTTTCTGGATGAGATTAACATTTGAACTGATAGACTGAGTAAGCAGATTGCCCTCCCTAATGTGGGTGGGCCCCATGCAATTAACTGAAGACCTCAGTCTGAAGGCTAAGAGGACCTCCTGCTGCCCAACTGTCTGAGCTATCAGTCTTTTCCTGCCTTTGAACTAAAACTGAAACATCAGCTCTTCTTGAGTCTCAAGGCTGTTGGCTTACAGACTAGAACTTACCATTGGCTTCCCTGGTTCTCAGGCCTTTGGACTTGGACTGGAACTACATACACCATTGGCTCTAGTGGGTTTCCAGCTTACCGACTACAGCTTTGGGACTTCCCGGCCTCCATCATTGTATGACCTATTCCCTTATGATAAATCTCTTTCTTTATTCTTGGCAAACATGGGTTCAGCTGAAAGTTAATGGTTCTGTTACTAGAGAAGAGGAGAACTGATTTGGGGGAGGAGAGGGGCAGCCGGGGGTCTGTGCTACATCCGTAATTTGCTGAGACCTGTGCTAGGCGCTGGAGGTAAAGTGGTGTATAAGATGCGATCCTGCCAGTGGTCAGTGGGGAGACAGACAAGGCGTTGTCTAATTACACCATACTGTGAGCAAGAGAGAGAGAGATATAGATCTAGATATATCTCCAATTGGTTCTGTTTCTCCAGAGAGCCCTGAACTAATACACTCACTCTTTGGCTCTCCTTCTGGACAGCCAGCCTCTGGTTCTTCCTACCTCTCTTACTGATGAAGAATCTTACATCCCTGACTAGATTACATGCTCCTGGGCTACAGAGATTCATCTTTCTCATCACCTTCTTTTGTCTCCACTTCCCTCTATATGCTGCCTACTCTAGGCTGGAACAGAGCAGCACTCCATGACCAGACACTTGAATAAAGGATGATATTAAAAACAAAGCCCTTGGGGACTTCCCTGGTGGCGCAGTGGTTAAAAATCTGCCTGCCAATGCAGGGGATACGGGTTTGAGCCCTGGTCCGGGAAGATCCCACACGCCGCGGAGCAACGAAGCCCGTGAGCCACAACTACTGAACCCACGTGCCACAACTACTGAAGCCTGTGTGCCTAGAGCCCGTGCTCCACAAGAGAAGCCACCGCAATGAGAAGCCCGCACACCGCAACGAAGAGTAGCCCCCGCTTGCCACACTAGAGAAAGCCAGCGCGCAGCAATGAAGACACAATGCAGCCAAAAATAAACTAATTAATTTTTTAAAAAAAGAAAACAAAGCCCTTTGTCTTGTCTCTTTGGAGTGCTTTTGAAACACCCTGTTACAAAGGCCAAGAAAACTGTCCAAGATGGCCAAGTTCAAATGGCTTATCTTAGCATCAAAACCTTCTTCAAAGCAGAGACTGCGTTTTTGTATAAACATCTTCTGTGTAGCCATGATGTTCTATATAGTAAAATGAAAGTGGAAAATTGGGGGGAAATTAATTTTGGGGGAAATTACGATCAAATGGGGCTCAGAGAATAAACTGTTGCAACCGAATTTAGTCAGATGGCTTTTCCTGAGCCACTGAATTTCATCAGGAGAGAACTGCAAACACAAACCCTCTGTTTAACGTAGCTGGTGATGAAATAAATAGGGTGACTCCAACTCGACCCCCTCGTCTCCTCACACCCTTCCAACCGACTTTCCCAGATTGCCCAAACAAAGAGCAGAAGTTCAAAGACTTGGGTCAGCTTCCAGAGGATGCAAGCACTTGCCTTTGCTCCCAGGAAAACCGTGATCGGGTGAAGGTATGTGAGAAGCGTGCCCTTCCCTACGTGACACTGCAGAAGGGAGAGTGGCCCGGGGCCTGTCACCGGACTGTTTGTCTCCATGTGGAGAATGTTTATGAACTGACACATTCGCTCTCCACCTCAGGAAATAGCAGCCTGGTCAGAACACAATTGAACCTGACCTTGGGCCCCAGCTGTGGCAGGCAGAGGTTAATTTCCTTTCCTCCTCCGGCAGGACCCAGGGTTGATTGTCTTCTTGTGCCTAATTGCATTTTCTGCACAGTACCGCATGCCCCTTATCTCGGGCAGCAGGCAGCTAGACCAAAGCTTCCCCTGGTTCCTCCCTATGGTTTGAAGTAGAAGTTTGATAAGGGGCACATTTCACTTTAAAAAAAAAAAAAAACACGCTGTTAATTGTAAGGAGAAAGTACTATTTCTACGGGTACTTTCTTCTCCAGTAAAAATGTACATGTGCCTGTGAGAACCTCCCCATGTGACCTGGCAGGGAGAAAGCAGCCATGAAAAGGAGCTCAGGTGAACAACTTAGGACCTGAAGAAAAGTAGGCCAGTGGGTTGAAATAAAATCCTGCCACAAGCAAGCAAAAGATTTAATAAGCAGGAGACAGAGTGGCGCTAGCACAGGCCTTGGGCCCCTACTTTCAGTGTGTTCCTGGCCATCGGTGCGCAATGGCCATCTCGGTTGGGATGATACACTTGTTTATTTAAATGTTCATTTATTTGGGGGTGACTTTATAGCCTTTTGGAGAAATCACACATATCCCTTTGTTTGCTTTTTTACTTAACTCAGAAAACTCTGAAGAGGAAAATGTAACTTCTAAATCCCACCAGCCATCCAGCAACCATCCTCAAGTTAGGCGACTGCGGTCCAGTTATACCTTTATGTACATGTACGGTTAGGAAGACGGGTAGATTTATAGGTAAGACAAAATTGAAAAGGGACTTTACCACATACTATCCTTTCAGTATTTGAACTTGACAGATAAGAAAGAAACTGAAATGAAACAGAATCTGCTGAATTTCTGAAAAGATGCAGATTTCAAGCCTGGCAGGATTCTGAAGGTAGGGTGAACGTCCAAGGCCAACCGAGGTAAATGACGTCAGAAAGGCAGGTAGTACGGGGAAATAAAACCCCCAGGCCCTAAGAGATTTGAACTGTTTTCCTTGGCCCTCTGGAGAGAGGCGATCAGTTGAGATAGGGTGGCCTGCTCTGGACTCAGTTCTCTGGAAGCCCAGGGCCTGGCTTTAACACCACAGCTGGCTCACGCTACATTTGCGTAGATGATCTGACCTCTACGCAAGGGAGCATCTGCCTAGTGCTGGTAAATTCTGACAGTTAACAATGAAGGTGGAAAGGAGGTTGCTAGTCAGGGTATGCTGGCAGGAGAAAAGCAGGGAACAATGTGAAAGGTCAGAATTCCTACCAGGGGACTCCCAGGATAGACCGACGGAGGTCTGACCAGTTTGGATGAAAGATGAAAAAGAGAAGAGAAAGAGTGAGGGAGGAAGGGGGGGGGGGAGAAAAAGACACATCTGGCAACCCTGACGCTGAAGACCAAAACCTTATCTACCCCCAACCCCACCCCTTATGCTCTGTCTGGGCAGCGGAGGGCACATCATTATTCACACAGCGAAGCAGTTTAACCTCAAGGAGACAGTGGGAAATGCTTTCAAAGTAACCAGGGCCTCGTACCCAGGTGTATGATAAAGCCTCAAGCTCAGGAAGAGCCAGGGCCCTACAAAAGCCAAGTTCACGTGTAGCCCTGGCGGCCATTGTCCTTCCCCCCAGCACTGCCAGAAGGAAGGAGGGGCAACAGAAGGAAGGTTCCAGGCAAGGGGACACCTTAAGTCAGAGACGCCAGCTGTGAAAACAGCGGCTCCAGGCCCTGCAGGAATCAAACCTCTGGCTGTCGGCCAGAGGCCACTACGAGGGGAGGACCCAGAGAGACTCCAGCTGTCCGTTCTTATCCAGTTGCAACGGGCGGCCTGTTCTCCTCAGATGCAGGGACAGAGTGTCACCTGGGAGACATCCTGCCCCCCACACAGAGGTCAGCGGTTGGCCCCCCAGAGGAAGGCCTGTCCTCCCAGCCTGTGACAGGAACCAGGCCTGAGGGTAAAAGAGCGCATCGGCATTTTCTTCTCTCAACGAATTGAGATTAGACGTCTCCTCAGCTGACGCTAGCACACAGTGTCCGGTGAGAGACCTGGGCTAAGTCTTTGCTTCCAAGGCTGCGTACAGAGGCTCAGCGCATGGGCTTTGGAACCAGGATGCCCAGTTCTGGCTCTGCTGCTTTCTCAAGTTCTTTGTGCCTCTGTTTCCTCATCTGTAAAATGGGGGGAATATTCATAGCTACCTTAGAGCTACTGCAGGGATTAGAGGAGTTGGCCCACACAGAGCGCTCAGCACAGTTCCAGGACACAGGAAGGGCCGTGAGGACCATTACTACCACTGAGCCCTTAATAAGTGTTAGGGGCTAAACTGTGTCCCTGTAAATTCGTATGTTGAAGTCCTTACCCCCAGTACCTCAGCATGTGACTGTACTTGGAGAGAGGGTCTTTCAAGAGGTCATTAAGGTAAAGGAAGTCACGAGGGTGGGCCCTGATCCAGTATGACTGGTGTCCTTATAAGAAGGAGAGAGATTAGGACACGGATGTGTATAGAAGGAAAGGACCACGTGCAGACACAGGGAAAAGGCGGCCGTCTACAAGCCAAGGGAGGGGCCTCAGAAGACACCAACCCTGCCAACACCTTGATCTCAGACTTCTGGCCTCCAGAACGTGAGGACATAAATTTTGTTGTTGAAGCCACCCGGTCTATGGTACTTTGTTACGGCATCCCCAGCAAACTAAAACACATACAGGTTGACCCTTATTTTAGCAGAACTGACATTCAGCCAGTGTGAACCCATGGGGAAGTAGAGCCAGTGTCACATCTGATTGGTGATATCAGTTATAAAGTATTTTTAACATCCGCCCCCTCCCCACTTCCTGTTGGTCTTAGTCCAGTGGTGCTCAGCCTTGTGTGAGAGGATCAGCCTTTTGCTACAGAATCAGTGAGAATGGGTCTGCTTCCTACCCCCCTCATCTTGCCTCCCCTTCTGGGCTCACACAGTCCAGGGCCCTGCATCCTCTGAGCATCTCTGCCTCCCTTCTTTGAAGCATGAAAGTTGCAACAGTGAAGGGGTGAAGGGGGCTCCTCTGAGCAAGGCCATCACCAAATCCTCATCTGAGGAGCCCTTGGGCTCAGGAGCGCCTGAGGGATGTGACAGGGTTGCTATGACAACAAGCACGCACGCACGCTGTTTGCTCAGCACCTTTCACAGTATTCCAGGCAGTCTCATTGCCACCCACTGTACACGCAAGAAGCCCAGGGAAATCTGAACTGGGAAGGAAGTTGTACCAGAGCACTGAGTACACCCAGGCTGATGGCCCCTTGCTCTGTCATCAAGTGAGCCTTGGCCATCACGTCCCCCAGAAGGTCTGCACCTGAGACTACGTGCTGCTGTGACCTGGCATTCTCCTCTTGTAAGGTTGCTGGCCACACGATTTGGTGGAGCCTTTGCCCACAGTGCCCTGACCCTTTCACACTCTCTCGGGCAGCAGGAGAAAGGAACAGAGGTGAACTTTCAGTCTCACAAATCTGTCTGGGGTTGGGCGGCGTGGGGAGTAGGTCACCACTCGCTAGGGATTGTTTAGCTGTTACTGGTCTCCACTCTCTCCTGCCACCACGGTACGTGAGCCCAGGCAGAGTCGGCAAGGATGATGAGAAGTGACAAGCACGCGTTCCTCATTCAAGGTAATCAAAAGAGGAGGTCTGGTCCACGGAAAACGAACGCAATCTTCTTCTAATCGAAGGTACCCACAGGGGCATTCAGTCCAGAAGGGCAGGGAGCTCCCACATGGCTGGAATTTAGCTCTCTATTCTCCTCATCTAAAGTAAGCCAAGGGTGAGGGAACCTGAAAAGAATGTCTGGGCATTCTTTGGCCAAATTGGGAGTGGGAGGAAGCACCGCTCTGAAGCATGCATTGCCCCCCCCACCAGGGCCACACCAGCTACCACCGCCTGGCACGCCAAGCAGCCTGTGCTGCCCTCACACTAGCACGTGTGTGAACCAACCCACAGCAAAAGCAAACAAGCAACCTGGCAGATCAGCCCCCAAGACTCTGCTGAGCGAACCAGGTTCAATCTCATAGTTCAATCTGGTTCTGTCTCTTGAACAGATAACTGAGAACAGCAATGCCTTCGGGAATTACACAGCACAAAGATGTTCGCTATAAAGAGGCCAACAGAAAATGCATGAGATGGCTAAGCCCCTAAAACCATCACAGAAATCAGGTTCTGGAGTTTACAGGTGATGTTTTCCTCTGCTTCACGGTTGCCAAAGCAAACCACGTGTGTTATACAGAGAAGGGCTTCTTAATACCAGTCCAATGCAAGTTGTATCCACCTGTAGAAGGCTGCCACTTAAGAGGAGGTTACTCTGTCCCCTAGTCAGGCTAAGTGTTATTAAAGCACTTCTAAGCACCCACTGACATGCCACGTGCTCTGGGGAGACCACGGGAGAAGCACACAGCACGGCCCCTGTCCCTTAGCATCTTGCCATCTGGATGGGGAGAAAAGATGTGCATCTTTGGAAATGACTGGAGATGGCAGTGCGGTCACACAGGATGGAGGGCCAGATCGCGTGACACAGGTGTCAGTGCTTAAGAATTTGGAGAGTGCCAGTCGCCCAGCCCCACTGCACATCCAACCAGCTACACAAAACTAGTCAGCCAAGGCTGCAGAGGCCGAAGAGCCGAGCTGCGGGTCGGAAACGGGGCAGGTGGTGTATGTGGTGGCTCAGGGCGGGCAGGGCCGTCTCTGGCCGGACACGCTGCCCAGCACAGCGTCGGGGAGAGTGAGTCTGCGGGCAACTTCTGGCGCTACCGCTCGCTACGTGCGTGATCTTGGGCCCCTCACAGGGTGCCCCCGGGCCTCCAGAGCTCCCGCTGTAAGTGGAGACTGAAAAGCAGCACTCGCGTCGCTGTCGTAGAAACGGCTTCTGCACGGTGCCTGGCACACACGAAGTGCCTGATAAGTGTCAGCGGTCACGACCACGGGTCTGGACTTCTAAAGGGCTTCCCTCCAGCTAGTGGCAGGAGTCAGCACATTCAGTCTAAGGTAAAAGACAGCTTCGTTAACAGAAAGCGATTTTAATTTTAAACAAGACAAGGGAGGGAGATTATTTACGAAACAGAAACAGACTCACGGTCATAGAAAACCAAGACAAGAAAATAAGCTATGGTGACCAAAGGGGAAAGGGAGTGGGGGAGGGATAAATGAGGAGCTTGGGATTAACAGATACACAGCACTAGGTATAAAATAAACAACAAGGGTTTACTGTAGAGCACAGGGAACCCTATTCAGTCTCTTATAATAACCTACAACGGAAAAGAATTTTAAAAAATGCACGCACATATATATATATATAACTGAATCACTTTGCTGTACACCTGAAACTAACATAATATTGCAAGTCAACTATACGTCAATGAAAAAAAAAGGGGGGGGAGGGAGAGGCCCTAGAGTGCCATGAATATGGCGTTAGTGAGAACAGGCTGTAAGTCAGAGTGAAGGCCACTGTCACCCCAGCTCGTGGTTAGGAGCAGAAGGCTGCCTGCTGTTCCTGCCGGTGACCAGCAGCTGCAGCGTCCGAGCAGGGAACTGAAGGCAACCCTGAAGGCAAGGGGCATCACAACGACGTCCCAGAACACCTAGCGGCAGGGAACGAGCCCAGCTGCCTGCCGCAAGGACTCACTCTTCACTGCCTGGATTCAGGTCCCTCCCCAGTGCTGTCACCCTCCTCGGTGAGAACACAGCATATTCCTCAGAGGCTAGACCCAGACACCGTCCCTTTCTCATGTCCTCTTAAAAGTCAGTCTCCTCCCCTCTTCCACCTTTTCCAGAACTTGAACATACAAATCTCCTCATGAGATCATTCTAGAACATGCCTGATCACAGGAAACATGACCTTAGTCTGCCCTGCCCTTCCACCCACTGAGCCCCTTCAACACTGACATCCCCTGAGGGAGGACATTCTCTCTCCTGAAATGAACGCAGTATGGTTGAGTCGCCTCCTCCCCCCACCCACCTCGTCTCGGCCACCCAAGCTCAGTACACAAAACACAGCTCTCAGAACGTGGATGCTACAGGGCGTGGTGCAGCCCCGAAGGCAGCTACAGATCTGGGATGCCTTCCTACCCTCACGTTTCCTCAAGGTGAGGCATCTGTCCAAGTCCTGGACCAGGGCGGACTGGGGGTGGTGAGGTTCCGGCTTCACCTCTGCAGGGCATCAAGTAACAGACCGGAACCTGTGTGGGTTTGGCTTCAATATCTGGGCAAGTTGACTTATTGGATGGCTCATGAAGATCTGTTTTGGACCGTGGAAAGGGCTAAATGAGATAATGAACACAAGGCACGCAGTTTAGCGTTTGGCACACGATGGCCACTCGCCTACCCGATCATTAGCGTTATTATCTGTACGTTTATTATGATTAGTGTTCAGTTTTCTATTCATTCACTCAACAAACATTGACCATGCTTTTTTAGCATCAACCATGTGCCAGGCACACATGGTCCCAGCCCTCCTGGAATTTAGAATCTAGTTGGGGAGACAGCCAATAAACAAGTAAACAGAGAGAGACATCATTTCAGGTTGTGGAAGGGCTCGGAAGGAATCAAATGGAGTTTGTGACAGAGAATAACAAGAGGGGACTTACTGTCGACAGTGTCACCAGGGAAGGCCTCAGTGAAGTGACATTTAAGCTAAAATCTTAAGGATGAGAAAAAGCGAGAGAGGAGAGACCGGGCGCTCTGAGTAGAGGGAATAGCACACATGATGGCCCTGGGGTGGGCGGAAGCTTGGCAGGTCCAAAAAATGGCAGAAGGTCAGTATGGCTGGCATGCCATCACAAGGGAAAGTGTCACTGGGTGAGGTGGGAGAGCCGGGCGGGGGCTAGAGCCGCCGGCCTCGAAAGGACGTTTGATTTCTATCCTAAGGGACTGGGAGTCTCTGAAAGGTGTTAGCAGATGTATTACACTTTCTTCACTTATTCACAGCAAACCTTCATATCTGTCCATTGTTCAGTACTCAGTGTGTGCCGGCCTCTGTGATAAGAATTTTACTTGCGTTATCTAAGCAACATAGCAGTGATGGGCACTGGGGTGATGGAGACAGGGACAGAGAAGTGGACAGATTTGAGATGTACGTAAGAGCAAAGACAGCAGTTAGGCTTTGCTGGTAGAATGAATGGGGCTCAGGGAAGAAACTAGCTCAGACATGGCCACTGGCTTCTCCAGCTACGGCATCATCATCATCTCCCAGGCACGATTATCATTTAACCAAAGGACAAGATTAACTCAACTTATTTATAGAGCACCAACTATCAACGTGGCACTTTGAAGGGCAGTGTGTTCCATTAGAAGCACGTGCTAGGTTATCCTGCACTCCAGCGTACTCCAGTACTCCGTGCTTTACTTACTGCCAATGGCTGAGTCTAGAAATAATTTCCAGAACAACCTGACAACTGCTCAGATCAACTGTCCAGTTGATTTAAGTCAGCTCCAAGAGCAAAGCCAGGGGACAGACCTAAAGACACAAAGTACCAGTGCTGTTACCAACGCAACGGTACCGCGAGTACAGATGGTGTCACTTAGCGTGAAAGGCTTCTTATTGCGTCAAGCAGCCTGTCAGACAAAGACCCAGAACAATGTCAGCTCAAAACAGCAACAAAGCCCTCAGCCCAGGGATAGCTTCTCAAAAAGGCAGCAGTAGAGAATCGCTGGGACACAGGGTTCTTTCAACCACAGCATGAATAACGCCATCAGTAGCCACATCCTCACTGAAACAATAATCCATGTCTGGACTTGAGAACCTGCTGAGAAATGATTAAGTTGAAAGAGTATAAACCACCCTCAGTGGGGTGAATCACACACACTCATTTTAGCAAGACTGCATTTGGGAAGACGTGGACCACGTTCATCAATGTACGTCAATGTACAATGTACAATGTACACCACAATATGCAGCAGGTGTACTGAGGACACGAAAACAAAGTGAGAACAGAAAGGGACTTTCTAAAGGTGAATGCCCGAGCCTGGAAGGATGGGTTAACTTGTAGGTAAGGAGAGAGAAAGGCATCAATCAGACTTACTTGACCTGGCTTCCACCCCACACCTTGACTAAGGCTGTCATTGTTAGAAGCCAGCCACTCCCCTACTCTAAAGTCTAAACCAAAGCCACTGCAGGGGACAGGCAAGACTATATAAATCATAACAAAATAGGGAATGCGTCTTCCAAAAAATGAAGGCTGGAATTGCAGTAAACAGTCATCTCTTGGGTGGGTAATTGTCCCTCCCTCGTTAATTTCTCTTCTGAGATGCAAAAGTCCAACCCAGACGCGCAGTCTGATTGACACACAGCTCATCAAACCAGAGTTCGCTGCAGAACATGCAGCCCGCTGGATGACTGCCCTTGCATGGGAGAAGTTTTATTTTTTTATTCCAGCCTTCAGTTTGTTCATCCTTCCTTTAACAGAACAAGGCAAGTCATGCAGCCCCTGACATCTTGAAAATTATGAATGTGGAAGCCATAAAAAGTGGCACAGAGAAGTCTGCCCTAAATTCAAACCCAGACCACCACGTGGAATTTCTCTCTAGAAGCCCAGAGTATTGGTTTCATCAGTCACTGCTGCTCCTTATTTCTTATTCAACTCTTCCTTGGAACTGTAAGATGTTAAAGCTGAAAGGCGTCTTAGAAACCAAGCTGTCTAGGGCTCACATTCAAGATTAAGCAACAGGGGACTTCCCCGGTGGCACAGTGGTTAAGAATCTGCCTGCCAGTGCAGGGGACACGGGTTTGCGCCCTGGTCCGGGAAGATCCCACATGCCGCGGAGCAACTAAGCCCATGCGCCACAACTACTGAGCCTGCTCTCCGGAGACCGCAAGCCACAACTACCAAGCCCATGTGCTGCACCTACTATAGCCTGTGCACCTAGAGCCCATGGTCCGCAAGAAGAGAAGTCACCACAATGAGAAGCCCACGTACCGCAACGAAGAGTAGCCCCAGCTCGCCGCAACGAAGACCCAATGTAGCTAAAAAAATTTTAAAAAAAGATTAAGCAACAGACCTAGCAAGGATGATGCTCCCAGGCACACATCTAGTAGAGCCAGAAGGAAAAGTAAGGTCTCCTGAGCCCTGGTCTAGTGAGCGCCTTCCTGTTATACTGGGAAGTGTTTCTCAGCCCTTCTTACTAAACTTATCAATAAAAGTAATAAACTTATCAAAGCCCTAGAAGGAAGTCCAACAGGTGTCGAAGCTGATGAGACATTCAGGATGCATCCTGGCGATTGTCTGTTCAGTGCTTCCTGGCTGGATTGTATAGTTGCAGAGCTCTGGCAGGTGGTTCCTGGTTTTGTGGGGTTTTTTCTTAAGTTCCCATCCAGCAGAAGGCTTGGCATGGACGGAAAGAAACAGATGGCTCCGGCTCAAGTGTGGGCTGCCATGTTGGACTTCTACTGCATTTCCTGTTGAAGAAAACTTGGAAAGAAAGATTCGTGCCCATTTGAGAGGAAAGCATCTTTCCAAAAAGAGACGGATGTGATTGAGGTTTGGAGAGCACGATTTCAAAGAGGAACAGACTGTTTTAGAAGTTCCTGCTCTTCCCTGGGGGAGGGAAAGCTTTCAGAGCCCTACTCCAAGGAATGGAGGGAAGGCAAATGATGTCTGACCTCCCTGCACTGTGTGCTCCTGGGGACCACTCCTCACGCCGCGCTCTGCCACCATCTCCTGCCCCCGGACTGTGGCAGGACCTGCTGTTCCCCTTCCTTCCCGCCCCTGTCTTCTGCTAAACCAGAGCCAGAGCCAGAGCCAGCCGTGGGAAGCGGAACCTCAGGTCACATCGTCATCCTGCTACCAACACTCCGGTGGCCTGCTGTACATCTAACACAGAATCTGAGTCCTCGCTGTGGCTTCCCGAGCGTCCACGGTGCCTCCCTGCCCTGACTCTCCCCCTGCTCTGCCCTTCATGGTCCCCTGGCCTCCCCCCGTCACAGAACACGTCCAACTCGCTCCAACCCCTTTGTGCTGGCTTTCCCTCCACCCGGAGCATCCAACCTGTGAATGTCCCCAGATGGTCACCGCTTCCTGAAAATCTCTGCTCAAACGTCAGAGGACCCTTCTCTGGCCACCTGAGGGGAGCCAGCCCCTCCCGCATCCCTACCTGCCCCATCCCTCTCTGTCCCCTCCCGACTCTGCTCCCGGACGACGCGCTCACCCCAGCTGCGGGGCTGCAATCACTCCTTCGGTGTTTCTCTTCCCCGCACTGGAAGCTCTGAGCACCATGTGGGCAGGACTTGGTCTGTCTGTTCGCTTTCCTGTCTGGGTCGACGGCAGGCACACAGAAGGAACTTAATACATACTTGTTGGCTTGCATGGAACTGAACCCACGCCTTTAAAGTTGGTCTGGATGGAGAAAACACCACTTCCGCTGGAAAACCCAAGGCCAGTTGGACCCTCTGGTTTCTTTGTACACATAGATTTGTTTCTGAATATATACCCTTCCATCTGTCCATGTAGCCCTGCTTTTGAAGAGTGACAACCAAGCCTCAGGGAGGCCTGGCAGGGAGGCTGAGAGAGCGGCATCAGCTGACGACTTTCCAGAGGGACGGGGCCACCCCGGGCTCAGATCTCAAGCACAGTCCCAACTCTGAGGCATCTCTCAGTGGAAGATCCCATCCCATCTCGTTCTGAGACACAGCTAACTTATGTGTGGAAAGCAGAGGAAGTTAAGAGCGGCAGAGAAGAGCAGAGGACAGCCAGAAGCTGCCATAAACCAAGATGACCCCAGAGCCTTCCTGCAAACATCCCAACTCTGTGAGAACAAAGGTGTGTGTTTTCTCTTTCCAATACGATGCCTCTGATTTGCATCACATGGAAACGCAATGAAAGCGCTGCTGTCTTTTTTTCTAAGTCTCTGGAATAAACTTGGTCAGGTGTCTATCTTAACTTCTGGGGCTTCTATTTATGCAGCTGGCTGATGCCTCTACTTCAACAAAGGACTGATTTTCCAAGTCTAGGGAGAAGTAGGCAGGGGCCGCCCTCCTCTGTGTGGGAGCGTGACGTGGCACTAAAGCTACGCTGCAATGTGTTTTAAGAGTGGTTGTTTTAAATTCCATGCTCGGTAATTGTGTTTAGAAGAATTCACTCTAAACAGGATGTCACAAATCAGGCAAAAAGTTACTTGCAAAGATATTCATCTCAGCACGATAATAGAAAAAAGCTGGAAACAACCTAAATATCTCAAAATAAGACTGATAATGCATGTAAAATTCTTAGCCCACCAGGGAACTCTGCTCAATATTCTGTAATAACCTAATGGGAAAAGAATTTGAAAAAGAATACATACATGTTTATGTACAACTGAATTACTTTGCTGTACCTGAAACTAACACAACATTGTTAATCAGTGATACTCCAATATAAAATAAAAATTTTTTTAAAAACCATAAAAACAAAACAAAAATTCTTAGCCCAGTGCCTGTCACACAGTGAGTGCTCGGTAAGGAGTAGATATAACATTTTATTGTGAGTAATTAAAGAAAGTGTGGTACACTGTAGAATGGATACTTTTGAAAGCTTTTTTTCCCCTGTTGTATAGTCACATGCCTATAAAAATCTAAGGAAAAGAAAAATTACCCTTCAGCAGGAGACCGTCTATCCACCTGTATTTTCAGAAAAGCCCCATCTATCTTTTCCTACCACCCCAAGCCCTGTATTTGACAACTGCACAAAAGGCTATGCCACCCACAAGCTCTGTTCCTTCTACCTGAACTGCTGCATTATCAGTCTTTTTCAGCCTTCCCTCTGAGAGACAGATGGGGGAAAAAAAAACACCATTCTGTAATTCAATCAGCATTTTTCGCATCTACCACGTTTTGTGCTTTCACTGAGATGAATGTCACAGGAGGGACTATGTAGGTTATTGGGTCAGAAGCCCTTCCTGTCTAAGGAGGTTCTCCCGTGAGAGTCCAGAAGGTTTGCTGGGCAAGTACGGCCTTTCTCCACAGCTGTCAATCAAACAGACACAGAACCCTGTGATGGATACATCAATGACTGGTTTCTTCCTCTGGGGAGCACCAAGGGGCAAAATCTGAAATGATAAGCTATACTTCCTTCGAGGAGGAATAGTTCTAAGGAAGGAAGAACGCAACTCAGTAGGCTTTCAGAAAACTAGGGACTGGTGGGGACCCCTCTCCGTCACCTCTCTATATACACAATACAGGAACACACACACTCACACACACAGACCTACTCACCTACATGGCAATCACAAACTTGCAAACATACACACAAACACATGTGAATACACAATGCACACATATGCACACATATACACACGCACATGATCTCCCTTTCCTCTAATCATACCCTTCTGCAATTAAGGCTGCGATTCAGTCCTTAGGTTCTAATGACAACAAAAAGAACAAGAAGTTCACTTTTACAGTTTGTGATGCTGTGAAAACCCCAGGTGGAACCAGAGGCCCGTGGAACTCATACCACCCAGCTAGGTGCTCCGAAGAGTAAAAGAGAGCAGGTGCGGAGAACACCAGGGCTGGAAGGGACATAAGAGACCCCCCCCCTGCCGCCCACAGAGGAGGAAGCTGAGGCTTACCAAGTGACGCTTAGTGTCCCCATGCCATGCCCTCCCCAGCTCCAACCCCAGTCGCCACCCAGTAGATCCCCTCCTTCATCCTCCCGCTTCCCCACTTGCTCCGGACTTGGTTTAAATAATGCCTCCATTGGACAGAAGAAGACACTTCCCAAAAAGCAGACGTGCTTCCACATCTACACTGGGACCCTTCCCAAGTAAGTCACTAGCTGTTTCAGGTGGATGTGAACACAGAAAAAGACAGAATAAAGAAATCCACCTTCCTTTTGACTCAGATCATTTCCATCTCAGTAGGAAGCATGTGTTCACCCAGATACCAGCGGGCTGGTTCCTTTGTTTAAACAAAGGCTTTCCTGAAAGCTACAGGGAACCAGAGGCCGAGGCTTCTTAGCAAGAATTTTTCTCTTAGTGAAAGCAGGAGGTGCTCTGGTGGGAACGCCTTACCCTGGTCTGACAATTCTGGACTTTCAGCTAACCGGGTAAATTGTGTGAATGTGTGTGACTAGCGGTTTTACCCGAGGAACTAGTTTACATCCAGCTTGCTTTAGCTGCCTATTTCCTCTACATCTAATGTCCTTTTAAATGCAGATCCTCCCAGATGAAGCACATGCGTGGGAACAGATGTGATTCTCACACAGAAGTGGTGTCTGAGGGGCCACGATACCCGTCACAGCTGATCTACTGAAACAGTCTTGAAAACCAACCAAGAGAATGCCTTTGAACGTCTGTTTCACTCCCAAAAGAAAATAATGCAAGGAAACCCCAGACAGCATTACATCTGAGAATAAATCTAGAGCCCAGCATGGTACCTGCCAGACAGAAAGTGACATAAATCTCAGTGTTCAGTTGAGAACATATTCCCATCAACACCTGAAATTCACGCACGGTGACAGTGACACTCCTAAGAGGACAGGTTCCTTTACTGAGAACCTGTTCCCATCAACACCTGAAATTCACGCACAGTGACAGTGACACTCCTAAGAGGACAGGTTCCTTTACTGAGAACCTGTTATGTGCAAAGCACTAGCCCAGCTATAAGTGTCCTTGCAAGTGCCGCATGTCTCCCCGACAAGGCAGTCAGACCCACTTTACCATACAGAAGAGGATGCCAATGTTATTCAGTAAGTAAGTAGCAGAGCCACTTGGATCCAGGATGCACTCTCTTCCCGCCCCGTTCCACTGCCTCACGTGAAGGACCTTCTGAAAGTATCTCAGGGATGGCTCCTTCCTTGGAGATCCTTTACGACTTACCTCCCACCCAAAGCAGGAATGTCCCCAGCAGACGGTCATTCACCCTTTGCTTAAGTAATTACAGTGACAGTGGGCTCAGAGAGTTGCCATTCCATGGCTGAGTTGTGAACCAACTGTCAAAAGTTCTGTCTCTACACTGGGCTGAAAGCTGCCCTCACATAACTTAGATCCATTGGTCCTGAGTGTGCTCAATTCTGTAACAGATTCTGCAAACATCAGGAAGATGATGTTGACAATGATGATGGCATCCATGTTCATCCTAAATCCTCGTTACACAGAGAAGCCAGACGTCAAGGGGTTCCCTTTCAAACCTAACACCCTACCCAGTACATATGGGATATATTTGGATGTGAACAAAAGGGAAAACTTAATACATTATGTCATCTGAATGGTGGAATATCATAATACCATTAAAGTCAGGTTTCAAAGGACACGCCAAACCATAAGAAAATGCCCACCACATACAGTTAATGAGAACATTATAAAAGCAGTATAATCACAATTCTGTAAAAAACAAACAAAAATAAAACTGTAGGGGCTTCCCTGGTGGCGCAGTGGTTGAGAGTCCGCCTGCTGATGCAGGGGACACGGGTGCGAGTCCTGGTCCGGGAAGATCCCACATGCCACGGAGCAACTAAGCCCGCGCGCCACAACTACTGAGCCTGCGTGCTGCATCTACTGATGCCCACGCCCCTGGAGCCCGTGCTCCGCAACAAGAGAAGCCACCGCAATGAGAAGCCTGCGCACCACAACGAAGAGTAGCCCCCGCTCGCCGCAACTAGAGAAAGCCTGCGTGTAGCAATGAAGACCCAACACGGCCAAAAAGATACATACATACATACCACTGAACTGTACACTTAAAATGGTTGAGATGGTAACTTTCATGTTATGTATATCTTACCACAAAAAAATTCTGGGAGAAAAGTTCAAAATGAATGAAAACCATCTGAAGATTGTGAGCTTGTGGGGCTACTCAGAGACAGAAACTAGGGTCACAGTCCTCATTCAGGTCTGAAAGCTTCTGGGTCTCCACTCCATGCATCTTCCTGACCAGTACACGTGGCCTGAGCGCTCCCTCCCTGGCCCCTGCCAAGACAAAGCCAACCAGAAGTAGGCTCCGTGTGGTCCGTGTGGTTCTTCTGGAAATTAAGCTGAAAATGACAGCCATGTTCACCACTTCTTCCCAGGAAAGAGGAAAAGGGTCTGAGATGTCCCGCTCACATAGCTGTGGGCACAGGCACCTGTCACCAAGTTTGATGGGCGCCCTCCGATGGGGGAAGCAGGTGAGTCAGGCTGAGGCTGGGTCTCCAGCTCCCTCCCTCCTACCCGCCTCCACTGCGCCTCCTACGTGAGGGTTCTGGGCCGAGAAGGCAAGCCTCAGGTCCAGCCTGCCTGCTCCTACAAGGCAGAAGACACAAGTAGCAGGAAGCCACAGAAACAGCCAAGGAGGGGGCTCGAGGTCCCACAAACAACCTCAGGTCCGTCCTCCCCCAGCCCCTACTGCGTCCTCTGGGTGACAAGGTGGGATGGGAGCTCAAGGTGTGCTCCCGGGTGCCTCACAAATGAAACATGGAGAAAGACCCAGAAGAAATCAAGGCGGGTGGGGGATCTGTTCATTCCAGGAATGCAAGAAAGGCAGAGGTACCTCCATGCAGGATGCAAGGCTCCGGCCAGACACACCCCACCTCCCAGTCACCGGCCTCGGCTGCCCGGGCCGGGAAGCGACACAACAGGCTGCAGGGCAGAGCTGGTCCCCGCGCGCCAGGCACGGCACTGTCAAAGGGCTGAGTGGCCCCAACACGAAAGGGTGGCTACATTTGGGAGCTGGTTCCTTCACATACCATCAGCCAGGACATTCCGCCAGTTGTTGCTGTTTCAGAAACTGCCCGACTGCCTATTTGATTCGAAGGAGGAAGATTCCAGAGACTATGAGGGGTGAGTTCCATGATCCTCGCAGGCAGAAAAGTATGTGTTTCCTGCTGGTCAAGATCTTGGAGTCACTTAGGTACTGCTGATACAAAAAGCTTGGCCAGAAACTTTGGTGCTGCCTGGGGACCCTGGGCATAACTCAGACACTGGGCTTCTTAGAAACAGCTCTCTGCCCAGGAGTTTCTGGAAGAACCAGACCAAGGCACAACCCAAGAGTGTGCCATGAAATTGACTGAGTGGGTTGGTAAAGAGCATCTTTCTTAAAAGAATAGAACAGAAAATAGAGCATCTTTCTTAAAAGAATAGAACAGAAAATAGACTGTAATAAGTTCATTCATTTTATATATGCACGTATTATATGTATGTAATATACATGTCACTATGAATATGCTATTATGCCTATATTAGATATACACATCCATGTATATATTGGTTGGCAAACTGTATTTTTCAAACGTGACTGCAGCATTTATGATCTCACATATTCCTCTAGAATCTTGTCACTTCCTGATGAAGAGGTAGAATCTATGACCCTCCCCTTAGATTTGGGTTAGTTTTTGTAACTGGCGCAGTGAGAAAAAAAAAAAAAATGCAGTGGAAGTGACGCTATGCGACTTCCAATTATAAAAGGCGATATGGCTTCCAGATGACTCACGCTCTCTCTGGATGCTCACTTTTGGAATTCAGCCACCATGCTGTGAGGAAGCCCAAGCCGCACACTGGTGTTTGTGCCAACAGCCCAGCTGAGATCCCAGTGAAGAGCCATGTCAGTTACCAGACAAACGAGTAAATGAGCCTTCAGCTGACTCTAGCCTCTCTCCATCTTTAGAGCCACCCAGATGATCAACGTAGAGCAGAGATAAGCTTCCCTACCAGCCCTGCCCAAATTACAGATTCAAGAGCTAAATACATGACTGCTATGGTTTCAAGCTGCTAGATTTTGGGGTGACTCATTAGGCAGCAACAGAGAAGCAGGATCATTGAGTTGCAATATAAAATGTAGCTCCTGCATCTATCTCACACCAAAAAAGTTTGGGAAACACTGAACTAGACCATCACTCACTTTATATTCATTCATTCACTTATCTACTCTACAAATATTTATGGAGCCTGGTACGATGCTGGACATATTACATGCTATTCCTTCAGTCTTCCCAGCAACCCTGGGACAGCCCACCTCATTATCATTCCTATTGAACAGAGAGAGAACAAGTGAGGCCCCTGACCCCAGACAACAGGTGAATTCTCAATCCTGCTCAGAGCAACAGGAAGGCAAGGGGAGACGAGGAAGAAGAGCCGACCTTTCCATGGGGAGATGCAACAGAGAAGGCTGCTTCCTGGAGAAGCTCTGTCATAAAAGGCAAGCTTTCAAGAACTCATACAACTTATTAGAGTTTAGAGTTGGCTTGAAAAGTCATCCAACCCAAACCCTCCTTCTACAGATGAGAAATCGGATTCCAGAAAACACAAATTTACGGAGCTAATACACAGCCAAGTTGGGACCAAAATCCCAATACCCCAGTCAGCAGCCTGGTCCTCTTTCCAGCCCACCACACTCCAACAGCCCTGTCTGGGATTTAGTAACAGACCAAAATAAGTTTATTCTGAAAGGAATGGGAACCACAGTATGGGATGGTGGCCTTCAAGAACAAGCAGAGGGAAGGGATTTGCCGAGCTGTTATCTGCATTGTCATCCGTATTCCCAATGCTCCTATACAGGGCTCCCAGGGAGACTGGCAAATGGTGAGCAATAGAGAGGACACCAGTAATGAGAGGAAATGAAAGGAGCTCTTGGAGACCACGTGCTGCAGGATTGGTGGGGCAGCAGGTGGGGAAGGAGTGGTCCTTCTGCCCATCAGCCTTGCAGCCTCCAGCACAACCTCCAGACGGCGGAAACCAGGGCCACTTGCCAGTCTCAGGAGTGCTCGCCCCACCTCCACCTTCCAGGATCGCTACCAAACGCCACCCTCCCACCTTCTCCTGCCTCTCCAGCAGGACCCCTCCCTCCCTAAGGAGTCTCAATATCCAACTTTTTCAAACCCTTACTTCTGGTCATTGTGCTAAAACCTTGTATATGCTTTACCTGTTTAATATTCACAACCCAACTTATATACTTAAGGAAGCTGAAGCATGGAGAAAGAAGTTAAGACATTCGCCGAAGGTCAAACCGCTAAGTGATGGAGTTGGGACTGAACTGGGGCCGTTGGGTTTTGCATTGCTTGTTTTGCATCACTGTGTGAAAAACTACTCCACGAAGGAAAGTGAGCTGGAGGAGGGAACTGACACCTTCAGTTCCCAGGGGTGGTGATGGTAGTGACAATGGTGGGAGGACCAAACTCTGTGGTGAGGCTATTTGGTCATGGTTTCCAATCTTCACCACTCTAGCCAAGGAAGGGGAAACCGAGGCTCAGAAACTTGAAGCAGTTTTTCCAAGTCCCCTTAGCCAGACCTCCTTTTCTTTCCACATTTCTGCTCACATCCTCCTATGACTCAAGAAGAGCACGGTCCGACCCCAACTTGAGCAACTGCACTTTCACGTTGCTTGTTCAGACTTTCATGTCCTCTGCGCTCTTTCTTTAATGTCACATGTCTAACCTCATCTCCTGCCTTCTCGTGGGCTGCCAGACCTCTAAACCACATGGCGAATGGACCTGCCCAGCCTGAACTCCAGACTTCCTGAATCCCAGTCCTACGCAGAAAGAGCCCTCCCCCTCCTTCCAGGCGATTCCCACCCACACCAATAGGGCCACATGCCTTTTAACCACAAAGCTTGGTGGTACTTTTCTGGTGGTACCAGAAGACCCTGCAGTCACTCTTTTCTCCATACGACCCTACTCTAAGTAGCAATATGCAAACTGCATCTTAAGAATAAAGCATATCATTAATAATGGGGAACATCCCCAAGCAATAACCCAGCATCTCAATACAAACTTGAATGACCATTTATATTTCGTTCCGAGGTTGCCACCAAGTATGGAACGTCGCCAGCTAAGAACCTCTAATTAAACTCCTTTCCCCCAGGGTCCGCCTCCCTTTTGCCTGCCTTCAAAACCCAGAGCTTGCCAGAAACAGGTGATCATTCAGAATCTGTGCTTCCAATAGCAGATTTCATGGAAAGAGCAGCTCTCTCCACACTCAATATTCACAATCACCAAGACAAAAGTTGTTTCCCCCAGTAGCATCCTCTCTCTGCTCTCTTAATGTAGCTCAGGGAAGAGAGGTCCTCACCCCTCAATGACTCAGCCCCAGCCAAGCCCCCCTGCACACCCGATGGCTTCAGAACCCACCCTGAGCAGCCAGTGTCAAAACAGCAAGCTACAGGTGCAACCACAACGATCAGTCCAAACACAGAAGACAGCCAGCGCCACACAACGGGTAACCAGGTTTCATCCTGGCTGAATGTTGTCCAAAAGAAATAAGAATCTTGGGAAGAAAACAGATGAGGGAGACAAGGCAGAACTCCTATTTCCATGTCCACAATGACACTTCTGCCAAAGGGAAACTCAGGGAAGGCAGGGTCATAAAGTGTCCCCATCCAGTCCTTTCACCTTCTGTCAGTTTGGGCTGCTACTACAAGAAACCATACACTGGGTAGCTTAGATGACAGACGTTTATTTTCTCACAGTTCTAGAGGCTGAAAGTCTGAGATTAGGGTGCCGGCATGGTCGGGTTCCTGGTGAGGCCCCTCCTCCTGGTTTGCAGATGGCTGCCTTCTCCCTACATCCTCACACAGGGGAGAGAGATCATCCCTCTCCTGTCTCTTCTTTGAAGGGCACTAATCCCATCATGGGGCCCCACCCTAATGGCCTATCTCAACCTGATTACCTCCCAAAGGGCCCACCTCCAAATACCATCACAATGGCGGTTAGGGCTTCACAAGAATTCTGGTGGGGCACAACAGGCTGTCCATAGCGCCTTCCTCTTATCAGGACACCCTCCTACATGGTCCCCCTTGTGCATCCACTCCTGTCAAAGGCCTGTGCATGATGGGACCGAGCCACCATGGTTGTTTCGGGAGTGGGCAGCACAGAGGATTTGCAGGCTGTGCCTCCTAGGCATCTCCCTCATCCCACTCTCTAACCGTTTATTCCACCAAACCTGGGTTCTCATAATGAGAGAGGCAGAAAGCTTCCATGAACAAAGCAGCCATGTGCCCCCAAACCCACTTCCTCTCAGGATCTCTGGTCATAAAACACTCCCTGTACCACAGCACTGGTCAGATGGACAAGTTAACTAGAAACATTTAACACTTACTCACCTGGCCCGAGTCCACGTAATCAACATGTCCCTAAGCCATGGTCCACTTAACTAGTCAACCTCCCCAACTGGGACAAACAAAACTGTCCCCAGACACTGCCAAATGTTCCCTGGGGACGAAATCTCCCCCAGTCGGAGACCTGGGCTGACCTGCTGGAGGGCCTCCACGGGGGAAAGCCCACAGGGGAGTTTTCATACCGTGCCTACACTTCTCTCTCCCCCAGCTCCACCGCACATCACCTTCTCTCTCTCTTCAGTGCATTTCCACCGCCTTCACCCAGGTGCCTGTGCCTTCCTTCTCACCCTCCCTCGAGGGTCAGCAGAGAACAGATGCCTCCCTTAGAGTCGTACGGGTCCCTCCAGTCCACAGAGCATCACCTGCTCTGGTTCCTAAAGCCTGTCTGCGGACCATTCACTCAACAAGCATCCCTGGAGACTTCTTGTATGGCCACTCCAGGCCTTGAACGCCAAGAGGAAGCACGTGCAGCCCTGAGAAGTACCACGTCCTGGGAGAGCATGGAAGTCACAGGCAGCCGGCCTCATAGACTCGCGCAGGGCAAGTGCAGGGCACCATGGAAACACAGGAGTCAAATGCCCAACTCAGCCTGGGGGAGAAAAGGGAGGAGTCAGCATCCCCCAGAGAGGCGATGTTCAAGTCAAACCTTAAAAGACCAGTGGGAATCAGCTAGGCAGGTGGAGCGGGACGGGATTCCTTAAGACAGGGCGGAGGGAAGTGCAGTGGGTTCTCGGAAGAGCAAGCTGGAGGCTAGTGCGCATCAGAAGCACCAGATGCAAACAAACAACGCAAAGCGTGGCCGGAAATCCAGAGGCCTGGAGAATTTGCCGCACGTTCACCAGCATCTGATTCACTTCAACAGGCCCCTTGTAACAGCAAAAGGTCTCTGTATAAACGCATACATCCTGAGGGAGGGGCACATGTCTCCAACCAAACACCCCCCAGGGCAACCTCAGAGCTGCCCCTTTCTAGGGCTTTCTCTCTGGGGCACCTCCAAGCACATGCTATGCTACACTCATGACCACCCTCCCCGTTCATCTAAGGGGCTGGGGGCCTGCAGCCTTGGGCTACAATCTCTATTTACCTACCTGGGAGGACAGTGCTGGTAAAGAAAACCAAGGACTAAACCTGAACGTAGAGGAACAGATGGCCCTTGGAGAATGTAATCTTGATTTGTAAAATGATGGTTGTGCTAAGGGTGCTATAAATCTTCTCGTTGCATCATGAGAAAGTTACCTTTGCACATGCTGTTCCCTCTGCCTGGAATGCCGGTCGCCCCCCTCCCCCCATCCTCACTTCTTGAGTTATTAGCAGGTACAAAAGAAGTTCCTTAAAGTAACTTTCTAGGGTGTTTCTAGTTATTCAATATTATAATGCTGCAATAAATAATTATGCTAATATAGCTAAATAAATCCCCAGAAGTGGAACTGTAGGGGTGAAGGGTGGGCATGTTTTGAACTTTGATTACCATCGCTGAATTGCTGGGCACATCACCATTCTGTGGCTTTATTTTCGCCATCTGTAAATCAGGAAAATATTAATGGGCTATCAACTCAAAGGGCATGAGTTGAGCTTTCACCCCCATCCAAAGTGGAATCCTGTAGATGCAGTATTGACCTCCCAGTGCCGGATACCCCTGCACCTCCCCACCCCTGTCCCACGTTGCGCCTGTTCCATTAAAGCCCAGGATAAAGAAACTGCGCACACAGTGTTCACCTAAGAAGGGGCAGAAAAGAAAGTTCATTTCAACACGAAGGCGAGGCAGCGAAAATGTTGAGGAACTGGGATGCAATAACCTTCTTCCCAAGGAAAACCGCTTGCAATCACACATGGACTTTTACTGTATCTTGTAACCATCCGAGACCAGTTCACAAGCCTCTGAGAAAAGTCAGTGCCACCCATGAATATAAAATTACATCTTCTGGGGCTTCCCTGGTGGCGCAGTGGTTGAGAGTCCACCTGCTGATGCAGGGGACACGGGTTCATGCCCCGGTCTGGGAGGATCCCACATGCCGCGGAGCGGCTAGGCCCGTGAGCCATGGCCACTGAGCCTGCACGTCCGGAGCCTGTGCTCCGCAACGGGAGAGGCCACAACAGTGAGAGGCCCGCGTACCGCAAAAAAAAAAAAAAAAAAAAAATTACATCTTTTCAAAAATGAATAGGACATAATACATTTAAATGTAAAAACAGGTATGACTTGTTGCAATGAATAATATATTAATTATATTAGAAAAATATATGAAATATATATTTTTATATATATTAATAGATTTGCCTACACTACTGAGCATTTATTATGGACCTGACATATATAATTCATATAGTTTCTAATCTGTATCGCCAGCCGTCCTGCGATATGGGCACCACGGTCACCCTTTTACAGATGAAACCGAGTCTCAGTGGCCCAGTTCTGACCTAGGATCCTTACCCAGCCTTCCTGAGGCCTGAAGCCCACGCTCTCCACACTCCTCATGGCCTCACTGACGTGCTGTCCACTCTATTTCACTTGAGGAGGGAGCCCTCGGCTCTGCAGCACCCCACACACACCCCAGTACCACGCAGGTACCAGTTAAACCAGTGACTCTGTGTCAGAGCCAGTACTAAGGTGAAGGCAGGAGCTGGTCATGTTCTGAGAGCAGAATTAACCCAGACATGATGTATCAATTTTATAATTAATACTTACGGAGGTGATAAAGACACAGATTAATATTCCATAAGTAGAGGGAATTTCTACTTAAGTAGAAATAAGTACTTATTCCATAAGTAGATGGAATTTTTACTTAAGTAGAAATAAGCACATCACATAAGTAGATGTGATTTTCCATCCGTGAGTGAGAACGGCATCACAGAAACAGAGGGGGATTTGGATTCTTGACGTCTAGAGACATCCACCCCTGCAGTCCCAGTACTTGGGAATTAACTGTTCCAGATGCGCCAGGCAGAGCTTTGAGATATGGGACCCAAACTTCCCTCACATTTGGCTTTCTGGAGACCGCCGCTGGTCGAGCACATCGCAGGATTGGTTTTTAAGCAGCCGTCGCAATGCCGAGGCAGAGGAGAGCAGAGCATAAACCACTGAGAATAAAAGAAGAACGTGTGTTTCTGTGATTTCCAATGGATTCGGTGTGCCTACAGGTCTGAGCAAGTGAGACCACAGCAGCGCAGCCACCCTGCGCAGACCTAACCCGGAGGGGCTCCGACGCTCAACAGTCCTCTGCTGCTGGCGTCAGCTTAGAGCACGCCTGTCTGTCTGTCTCAAATAAGTGCAAGACCTGTCATCCGAGCCTTTGTGGATGTGAGAAGTGTCACATCTGCATTTCAAGAGTTCTCTTTGCAAGGAGAACAGCTGAGCTAGTGATGTAGGCTGTCCTTTACTGAGCTCTGACTACGTCCAGGGCGCTGGGCTCAGCACCTGGCTTGCATGTGTTCTCTCCTTTTATCTTCCCGGGAACCATATATGTTAGATAACGTTATCCCCACTTCACAGGCAAGGAAACACAGCTATTGAGCTGGTAAACTTCTCCATGGTCTTACTTGAGCCGTGGTTCTCAACACAGTTATCCATGATGGGGGGAGGGGGCGAATACTTTAAAAAATACCCGCGCCTGTTTTCCACTCCCAGAGATGCCTGTACACCTGCTCTAGGATGCAGCCTGGGCATCCAGAGTTTTAAGAGCTCCCTGGGCGATTCTAACGTGCAGTCAAGATTGAGAACCACAGCACCAGGGCGAGTAAGCAGAGGAGGCAGGATACGAACCCAAGTCTCTCCAATTCCAGAGTCTGCAATCCTAACTGCTTACCTAGACGACACTCCATGGTGAAATGAAGACCATTAGGTGCTAGCAATCAGTAATAATTGTTACAGGAAATCCAAACAAGACCAACTCCACCATTCCAGGCTGTCCAGGTCTTCCATGCCGTTTCAGGTCTTTCAACTGCAGGGTTAGCACGAGTTCTCTGTGAACCGTGCCCACCTCCTGGACTGTATTTCAATCAGTCTTCGACGTCTGCTCTCAGAGTTCCCTCTGGGCAGCTCTCCTCATTTCTAGAAAACCAAGAGCTCAGACTTCCTCCCAACCCCGGACTGGTTTGGTCTTCTGGCAGCAATTTTACCAACACATGTTTTCAAAAGTCAAAACCAGATCTGTTTCCTATTAAATCAGAGAACAGCCTTCTATGTAAATAGTCCTCAGGTTATTACCCAAACAGCCCTGGTTCGTTTTAAGAAATAAAGAGCCCTTTAAATACTTTGAAATAAGTGCTTACGTTGTTATCTTCCAAAAAAGCTTCAGCTTTGTCGAAATGGCCCGGGTGTATGTCTGCCCGACTCTTGAAACACTCTCTCCTCTTTTCTCCTCTCTACTGCACCTCCCCACATGACAGACGGGAACCACTGCAAACCTTTGGGTTTTCACATGGACAGGAATAAAAAGAATACGGCTTGGCCCAGCACACTGACTACTGCATCAGCTAATCAGAAAGTAATCAGACCATCGCGAAGAAGTCATTCCACGATCCAGGACAGCCAATGTTGATATCATTACGTGATAAGCATTTAGCATTAAGTCCTCCTCCCAGAGCCCTCCCTACAGAGGCGAGGGCCGCGATGTGCACACAGTGGCGCCCTCAACATCAGAGAGCAACACGTTTGATGTCAGCTCCCAGGACAGAGAGGTGAGCAGGCATGTGTCTGTAGCCCAGACCAATACTGCCCGTCCCTGGGTTCACATGTTGTGCCCTGTTCACCGAGAACCGGCCAAGTCCATGGTGTCACAGACTCTACTGCGCTGTGAAGCCAGGAGGCTTATCTCACGACCATTGTGGTTTTCAACCAGCTGTGACCTCAGGCAAGCGACCTAAGACCTAAAGACTCCCGGGGCCCTCATTTCCTTAGGTACCGAGACCCCTGCCAGCTCTGCAGGTCCATGGGCGCCAGCGCGGGCATCTGCTCTCCCCCTGTGTCCGCTCACAGGCGTGCTGCCACCGCACCCCTACGTGTTTTGATCTCCCTTGTTCCTGAACTGGTGGGACTTTTGGTGAAAAGCTTCCTGGAAAACGACAAATCTGAGATCACTGCCAACGATAGGTCTCTTTCAAATGAAATGCGGCCCTCATCACGGACACATCCCGCAGAAACACACTTACCCAAGGGCAAAGGGGCAAATACTTGAATTTAGAGTTCTCTTCAATTTCACACTTTGTGCAAAGAACTTATCTTTCAATCTTCTCAGCTCCACTATAAAAATCACTCTGATTATTGAGTGAACCCCCCTAAAAGGTAACTAAATTAATAATACAAGTAACAGTCCTCCTAGAACGGCACGTTTATCACCGGTAATGCGGTGACATCCTGTCTTACGCACACAGCGAGGGCTCTAAACAGGCAAAGAAGCAGTTCAGCCTCTGGCGGAGGGTGAAGTGGAGGAAGATAGGGAGGGGAGTAGAATTCTGGTAAAGGCGACGGCTGGCAGCCATCCAAGCCTGAGGACGCTTCATAGCTCCTGTCTCTACAAAGGACCAGATTCCCTGATGTTCATGGAGCACCACTTCTTATATTCATATGTGAATCCTGAGGAGCTAATACACATTTCAATGAGATCCAAGACCGCCTGATCATAATCTCCTATTTGACCACAGTCATCTAAAAGCAGCAGCTCCAAACCCACCTTTCCTATCCGATTAACCGTAGAATTCAAATGATTTAGGAAAACAAACTCACCTGACATTTTTCAGAGGCAAAGACAAGCAGATCTTGTCCTTCAGCAATGCCTGGATTCTGTCCTCTCAAAACCACAGTCTGAAGCGGAGAGAAGATTCCTCCGCCCACAGAACAAGCAGGAATGACAGGTGGGTCTGGCATCTCTGTTCCTCCTAACAAGCTTGCTTTCAAAAGAAAGCTTTCTCCCTTATTCCTTTGAGATCAAGAGATGTACGCAATACGAGACATCCTAATGCCGCAGCTCAGAGGATGCACCAACATAATAAAGTGCACATCTCACCTTTAAGAGGCCAGTAGCCTTAGGCCACGTGTGGCACAGCCCGTCCTGCTGGATTGCATGGTGCACACGTCCAACCTGTGGCCATCCTAAGCCTCTCGGGCTGGACACCACAGTGAGGTCTGGTCTCTTAATACAGCATCACGCCAAGGACCCAGCCAAGTATGGCAGCCTTGATTAAAAGAAATGCACAGGGTGGCAGAGGGAAGGTTGGAGAACGTCTGTTCAATTGCTGGCAGACCAAAAAAGACTAGCAGAGGGAGAGGGGACCACAAGCCATCATGCTGGAGTTTGAACCTCCCACTTTGCCCACTTTGCTACCAAGCACAGCCCCATACCTAGCATAATGATGAGGCCAAGAACGGAGAGTTAACGAAGCCACAGCTCTGGGGACTGTGACACAACAGGGGACAGGCTTTATAAGTATCCATATCATTAAACAGGATTTATGTCAAATCATCTTTAAAACCTCCAAACACAGATCTATTCACCTATGACTCCCAAAACTGCATCCTAATATCCAGCACTCCCAGGCCACCCCAGGAGGAGGAGGCTAAGGCATCCAACTAGAGGCTGTATTTGTTAGAACTCTGAGGACCACTGGTCGGGTGATGAGTTACATCACCTGGTAGCCTTGATCTCTAAATTGGGGGCAACACTGTGAGGAGGACCGTCCTTCTGGAAAAACCACTCAAAAGGAAGAGTCTGGGTGCGCAGCCCTGGGAGAGGAGGAAGATGAAGCTGGGAGAGTGTGAATGACAGGCGACGGTCAAACCAGGCCTGTTGTGGCCCCTTGTTAATCCCGGAGTGACGTTCTCAAGCAGCGTCAGCAGACACGCCCCTGAGATTGGCTGTGACTCACACGTGCAGGCTGCATCCACTCCCCCAAACACAGCTATCCAGGTGGCAGCCGGTTACAGCAAGCCTTGCGAGGATTGGGGGTCCTAAGAAAGGGGAAGAGGCCAACACGATCCCACTAACCGGCCTGCTGACGGTGAAAAGGGCTTTCAGAGGCTGGAGGTACACATTTGAGCTCTTCCTCTTTCGACCAGCCCTTATCCTCACCAGACCCCTACCTCCTAGGGGCCCAAAGCAGAGGCGGCATCCCAAATTCTGGGTCCATCCACACTAGGGGTCAAAGTTTTTTGGCAAAAATTTGCTCATCAGGAAGGGAGCGTTTAAGGGATGTTCCTGGAACCTCTATGCCTTCCTGGATGTTAAAGTAAAACAAACCACTCTTTCACCATCACTGCAAAAGATCAAAGATTCAGGCTGGAGGGTGTACGCGTTTGCTAGGGTTGCCACCACTAAGTACTCCAGACTGGGGTGACTCAAATGACAGAAGTGTACTGTCTCACGGTTCTGGAGGCTGGAAGTCAGAGACCAAGATATTAACGAAGCTGGTTCCTTCCGAGGGCCGTGACGGAGGATCCGTCCCCTGCCTCTCCCTGGGCTTCTGGGGGTTTGTGGGCAACTGCTGGCCTTCCTCGGCTTGTAGATCTATCCCCCCGATCTCTGCCTTTATCTCACATGATGCTCTCCCTGTGTACGTGTTTCCAAAGTTCCTCTTTTTTTAAGGACACCAGTCATACTAGATTAGGGGCCACGGAATGACCTCATTTTAACTGGGTGACCCTATTTCCAAATAAGGTCACATTCTGAAGTACTGGGGGTCTTATGGGACACCAGCTTTTAAAACTGCTCTGCAAAAAGAGAATCCTTCCGCAGGTATATAGTTATCCCCAAACTCATTGAGTTGTATACATTAAATATTATAGATTTTTACACGTCAGTCATAAGTCAATAAAATGCTTTAAAAGATAAAATACATTTAATATATGTGGATATATATGTGTGTGTGTGTGTGTGTGTATAAAAGAGAAAGGATGAATCCTCTGGTCCAGTATGTTTGAGAAATGCTCCAACCCTATCCTAAAGATTCATTATTACAAGACACATTTAGGAAGTGTCTCCTCCATGTCAGGTACTGACTATGGCTCTGAGACTCCAAAAATACATAAGAGCTGAGGAATCAGGTTTGGGGGGTGATGGAGAGTGGATGGGAGGGCACTGTGATAAGTGCTATGACAGAGCCCAGAGGAGAGAAACTTACCTGAGCCTTGGAGGAGAAGGGGAAGGTGTAAGAGAAGGCCTACCAGAGGGGAAACCCAGCTGGGGTTTTTTTTGTTGTTGTTGTTGTTTTTTTCGGTACGCGGGCCTCTCACTGCTGTGGCCTCTCCCGTTGCGGAGCACAGGCTCCGGACGCGCAGGCTCAGCGGCCATGGCTCACGGTAGCCGCACCGCGGCATGTGGGATCTTCCCGGACCAGGGAGCGAACCCGTGTCCCCTGCATCGGCAGGCGGACTCTCAACCACTGCGCCACCGGGGAAGCCCCCAGCTGGGTTTTGAAGGGTGCATAGGGGTTTGCCAGTCAAAGTCATCAGGAAAAAGGCATTCTGGTCAAGAAAGCAAATAACAGTAATAAGCCAGCACACATTTGAGGCAACATCACAAGCCGAGTACTCCTAGGTGATAAAGGACAAGGCGAGTGAGGTGGAGGTGAAGAGGAAGAGGTAAAGCGGGCTAAAGGGGGCTTGAGGATTACCCTGAGGGTGAGAGAAGCCACTGCAAGCACTTACGCATGGGAGTGATGGAACCAGAACAGACAAGGGGTGAAGGAGTGAGAATAAAGACGGGGCTGCCCGTCAGGAGGGCGCCTGTCTATTTCACTGATCCAGGCAAAAGACGACAGTAACGCTGGAGTCAGAAAATCATCATTTTGCAGCCGTCATAACACAGACTGGATGAGGTCCACACCATTGATGGATGCGGGATCCCGGGAGAAATGTTGATGGTAGGCCAAATGGTCTTCAAGAATCTCCCCCAGATCACTGCTCCGTTGCAGTGGAAAAAAGTAGTCACACACAGAAGAGAAATCGGGCATGCCTTTACCAGGTGGTCAAAACTAACACCGCCAATGCTGGACAGATGGGCATCAGGCGTCTCCAGACGTGATCCTGCTGAGAATGTGGAACCTGAATTTACCCATCGGGAGACCCAGATAAACCTCAAATGAGGGACATTCTATTTTAAAAAAAACAACAAAAAAGAAGGAACTGTATTCTTCTAAAATATCATATCATAAAAGAAAGGCCTGACCATGTTCCAGACATTGACATTGGCTAAAGAGACATGACCACCCAATACAGTGCCTGACCCTAGACTGGATCCTGTTTAGAGGTGGAAATGCCATAGAAGACATCACCAGGTCAGCTGGCAGAACTGGAATATGGAAGGTAGATTAAAGCATTGTATCAATAATTAAAGTCACTGAAGTTGATAAATGTATTGATAAATGTATTGTGGTTACATAGGAGAACACCCCAGTTCTTAGGAAATACACACTGAAATGTTTAGGAAGTTAAGGGCCATGATGTATGCAACTTATCCTCAAATGGTTAAAAGGAAGATGAGAGGGGTGGGTGTCTGTGCAGAGAGAGAGAGTACAAGCAAGAGAACACAAAAGGGATGTTAACAGTCGGTGAATCTGGGTGAAGGGTCGATGCTCTTCTTTGCACTATTATTCTTACAACCCTTCTGTAAGCTTGAAATTAATTCCAAATAAAAACTCGGGGAAAAAGATGATGCTGAGGGCCTGAACTGGGACAGCTCTGGCAGCAATGAGGAGAGGAGGGGGTAAAGTCTGGGGTGATGGGTAGGCGGGCACGAGGGAGAGGGACAGCTAGAATGCCTTCCAAGTCTCCGGTGTGTGAGCCTGGGGGCCCTCGTGGTGCCCTGAACAGAGCCAGGGAAGGGATTAGAGCCAGCTGGCCTGGCAGGAAAAAGGAGATGGTTCTGAATAAATGTCTGGCTTTAACGATTCCTTCGAAAACCTCTTTCTTAATAACATCTCTAGTTGGCCACACCTGACTCTGGCTACAAGCCATCCTATGTAAGGGAATGTGCTCACGTACACAGGTATTTTCCATTAATTTATACTTTTGCTTTGCAAGTGCCCATCAATCATTCCTCCCAGGTAATGGTAGGAGCTGCAGGGCTGCCCCCTTACCCAGCCCAAAGGGAAGCCCTGGAAAGGAGAGAAGCCTGGTCTACCCGGTGCCCATCCCCAGCCCTGTCAGGCACGTGGCATAGCGTGTTCTCTGCTCAAAGGAGATGCTCAATAAAAGCACGGGCAACAGTTTCTTTTTTTGTCATTTTAGCCCCAAGGAGAGGGTGTTCTTATTGGTCTTCCACCAAATAGGGATCATGTGAACAATTCTGAAAAGAAAATGAAAGTTTCCAAATGCCATAGCAACACCCAGCCTTCCTCACCAAAGCCAAGAGGAGCAGAAGATCTGCCTCCTCCTCGCATGTCATTTGCAATAGCTTTTTGCATGATTCAATGCCTTGAATCCGCTCTTCTAAGGATAAGGAGAAACGTGCTTACGCCACATGCGGGTAAAGTCAGTGTCTCACCCCATTGAACTGCCAGGGGATTTACAGACTCTAAGTACTGCTTCTGACAGCCATGCTTCTAGCCACCACGCTCCAGTGGGCGGAGGCCTGGAGCGCCTCCTGAGATGCTCTGTTCCTACAGCTGCTGACTTCCAACGCTGCCTCTAGAGACCAGGCCAAAAGCATCTCTGAAGCAGGGGCTTATTTTAAATGCTGGAATATGAGATGTGGTCAAGTGATCTTCTGCCCTTAGAGGGCCAAATACTCAACCACCCAGGCTACCTGCAAGCAGAAAAGAGAGCTGCTTAGAGAATAAAATCTGCGATTTGGGATCTCACGGTCCATGAAAGATATGACAGCCAAACACAAGAGTTCATACTCTCCTCCATTTGCTTACAGACTCACAGTTCTTGCCATTAAGAGTGCAAGACTTGACTTCCCCGGAACAGAACTCTATTCTAAACAGAATGCTTTCCGAAAGCGTTCAGGAAAAGCGATGTGGTTTCCATTCAAAGTTCACATAAACAGTCTAAATATGCTAAGGTTAAGACCTCGCATTTCCTCTCCAATGATCTTTCCCCCATCCAGGAATTTTCCCTAACATATCAGACTAACTGGCTTTCCTGACTTGGCTCTAGAGAATCTATAACCTCATTTGATGAAGAATCTTGCTGCCAGAGTTGCCCTGATAAGCCAGCATGCCAGCCAAATCCTGTTTCAGAGAATTCCCTCCTTATCCTGGAAAGTCTGGCTGAGCCGAGAGGTCCTGGCTGACTTTTTACACCTGGGCCACGCATGATCCGGCCTCTCAATGGACAGTGCAACATCTGGGTTCTCCGTGTGGCTGGAGGCGACCTTAGTGCTTAAGGAGGCAATATTTACAGATTTTAACGAAGTGAAGCTCCTCTCAGAGCAGGTAGAGGAACCCAGAACCGGTGTGCCATGAGTTAGCACTGGGGGGCTACACTGCGGTGTCGGGCTTGTCTCTACTTGTTTTCAGTCACTTTAAAGTCCATGAGTATGGGGGTCCCCAAGGCCGCCCCCAGGCTTGGAAAGAGGTGAATTGGTAGGAAGATTCCCAGAACTCAGCATATAGTTATACCCACATCTACAGTGAACGAATACGGAGCAAAACCAGCAACAGGAAAAGGCACATGGGGTGAAGTCTGGGGGAACCAGGCACAAGTTTCCAAGAGTCCCCTCCCTGTGGAGGGTCACGGGATGCGCTTAATTCCTCCAGCAGCGAACGGTGACCACAGGCAGGGACACCCATCAGAGACTCAGTGTCCAGGGTTTTATTGGAGGCTGGCCACAGAGGCACCCTCTGCCTGGCACGTGCCAACATTCCAGACTCCCAGAAGGCAAGCTGGTGTTCAGTATAAACCATACTGCTTGCACAAACAGGCACAATGCGCCACGATTATTCCTTAGGGAAAGTTTTTGTTTGTTTGTTTGTTTGTTTTTTGCGGTACGCAGGCCTCTCACTGCTGTGGCCTCTCCCGTTGCGGAGCACAGACCCCGGATGCGCAGGCTCAGCGGCCATGGCTCACGGGCCCAGCCGCTCCGCGGCACGTGGGATCTTCCCAGACCAGGGCACGAACCCGTGTCCCCTGCATCGGCAGGCAGACCTCAACCACTGCGCCACCAGGGGAGCCCAAGGGAAAGTTTTATATCGGCGTAGGGAACTGTTTACCAGTCAAGCTCCCAGACACCGGCCAAGGGTCAGCCTTGCGAGCCGGCCTCTCTAAGCGGAGCAGACTCAGGCCTGCGTAGTGAGTAAACTGAGACTCAGGCCGAGGTATGTGAATCCCAGACCACAGCTGCCTGGGCTGCTCCTTGTTAAGGCTCCTCCCAGCCTTGGCGTTAGCAGGGCTCTCAACTGAGGGCCAGCCCGCCTCTGCACGCATGCCTTCCTCTCCATCAGCTGTGATGTGCGTTCGTTGCGCAGCCTTGGCAACTCCAGAGTCCCTGATAGACATCACAGAATTTCTCAGAACAAGAAGGGCCCTGGAAGAACATTGGTTCATTCCCCTCAGGATACAGATGAGGAAAGAGACCCTTAGGGAGCGTAAGTGACTTGCCCAGAATAAGTCTGCATTTGAAAGCCTTTCTTCCCCTGCCAGACTCTCTCGGCCTCTGACACTGAGCCGGCCCTGATCCATGGCCCTCAGCCATGACCCATGGGCCTACATGGGTAGGTGAGAAACAGATGGGCGATGTGGAGGCCTGAGCCCAGGGAGCGGCCTGGTTGTGTGACCAGGCCTGGTGAGGTTTGGGAGGGGTGCCTAGCAGTTCAGTCCTGGTGAACAAGAGGCCACGGAGCACGCAGCTCAAGCCCAGTGTATCCACATCAACATGGGGCCCGCCGGCAGGTGTCTTGAGACTTTCTCAGCAAAGCCCTCCAAGCAGCGGTGGTGTGACAGCTCCAGAGGCCGCTCAATTTGAAGCCAGGAGCTTGGGGGTCAAGGGTGGCCAAGGCCAAGCAGCTCCCCCTGGCCCCAAGCAAACGGGCAGGACTTTCATCCCAAAGCAGCAGAAATGCGAATCAGCAACAGGACAGACGGCATCAGACCCGAGCAGTGAGGACCAAGGTCAGGGGGATGGTCCCCCAAAGTCGCTGACAAGAATCCCAGATCAAATCCACCTGGAAGGAGGGCGCCGACGTGCTGTGTTTTCTTAAACAGACCCCACCTCCCCCATACTTCATTCTCACACATGGAAGGGAAGCAGGCACGTGGGGATGTGAGTAGGACTGAAGAGACTAGCTCTGCCTGGCTACTGCCTTAAATGGACGAGGAATAAAGGCAGGTTTGGGTGGTGGTCGCTGCTTTCTAACGTGCGGATCGGGAAACAGGAAAAGTCAACGGTACAGAAAGCAGCTCTGATGGGAAACAAGAAAGCTCCCTGGTTCCTAGGCCCCTGGTTGGGCCCCTCCCCCAGGCTGGGCCACAGCTCCGTCTGGGGCTCCGGGAGACACCATGTACCTGAATCACACCTCACCCAGCCTGGCCCCTGTAGGCTGCTCCCGGAGCTGCTTCTGGGACCTGCAAGCAACACAGGCTTAAGGAATCTGGGCAGCAACAGCTGACCCAAGCTTGCAGAGTTCACTATGATAAAGAAAGGCTGTGGGAATGTTCCAGATGAAAGGAGTCTAGAGATGGGGGCCGGGGACGGCAGGGCCCATCAGGTCAGACGTTAGCCCTCAGCGCTTCCCCAGTCCTGATTCTCCCACTCAGAATCACGCGGCTCTCAAGGCCGACTCCATCCCTTCGAAGCTTGAGACCTGACCACACAGTTTAACCGCAGCGTTCCTTGTCCGTAACACGTCTAGTCGTACAGGCCCACCAGCCCTTTTCCAAAATCCCTGGCCCCAGATTCCAGGTTTTAAAAAGGTAATATGGTGCATCTGCTGGACGTTACATATCACCCCCACGCTTTCCTGTAGAGAAACGTGTGAATGTTCACGTGATGTGGGAAAATAATTAAACAACAAATTGCCTCACAGCAGTTCAGCTCAGGTACTGTAATCAAATGAGTTTGCACCAAAGCAAGGACAAAATTCAATTTTCAGAGTTGAGGTTTTTGGTTTTGTTCTTTTTCCCCCAGAATTGAGGATTGGGGACCGTAGCCCTGTATCCACTTCATCAGGTCCCTGTACGGATTACACGGGTTAATCCGGGTGCAGCTCTATGCAGGACGTCCGTTGCTGCCTGAAGGCCTTGCTTTATGTCTCTCTCACTGGCTGCAAGTTCCTGAAAACCCAGAGACAGCACCCTAGTCTTTTTTTTTTTAAATCCACCTTAGCACATAGCAAAGTATTCAGTGCATAGCAAGGCTTGAATAAATGTTTGTTAAGTGAATAAACCTAGTTTCAAAGACGAATTTTTTTCAGTATTCCGAAGCACAATGGATCCTAGCAAATTCCCTGGGGGGGGGGACAATTACTTCGTCATCGGAAGATGTATGAATCTAGAAATTCAGGGGCTAACATCCGTAACTCTTTCAATTCACCCTTTTGAAAGCATCTTCAGTAACACAAAAGACTCATAACTTTAAACAGGCAAGTGAATAGTAGAGGTAATAGCAGAAGCAACTTACATAAGTGAGAGCTAAACGTGCCATGTGTTGTTTAAAGAACTTTACGTGTATTAACTTATTTGATCCGTCAACCACCTTTTTCTAATTTGCCCAATTTACTGTATGGAAACAAGGCAACAACTTGCCCAAAGACACACTGCTACTTAGTGGCAGCTTTCAATCCCAGGCCATCAGACCCCATAACTCACACTCCCGTGGCCTCTCATGTAAGGTGAGCACAAAACCCCTTTTGCCCCTCTTATGGGTTGAACTGTGTCCCCCCTCCCCCCGCAAAAGATGTTGAAGTCCCAACCCCCTGTACCTGTGAAGGTGACTTTATTGAAAGGAGGTCTTCCCAGACCATCAGGTTAAAATGGGGTAATTGAATGGGCCCTAGTCCAACATGACTGGTGTCCTGGTAAAAAGGGGGACATTTAGACACAGAGACACACATGCAGGGAGAACACCATTGAACGTGGGATGCTCTACGAGCCGAGGAATGACAAGGATGGCCAGCGACCCCCCAGAAGCTGGGGGAGAGGCCTGGAATGGATTCTCCCTCCGGGGCCCCAGAAGGAACCAGCCCTGCCGACACCTTAATCTCAGCCTTCCCGCCTCCAGGACTGTGAGAAAATTAATTTCTGTTGTTTAAGCCGCCCAGTTGGTGGTACCTTGTTAGGGCAGGCTCAGGAAACTAACAGAAGCCCATCAAGCTAATAAAAGGAGGAGGCTGGAGCCAGCAAGGCTGACGTCTCCTTCTCAGGGACAGTCCTGCAGTAACAAAGTGACTGACACGGTGACGCATGCTTGTGGGACCGGAGAGCGAGAGATGCTGGATGCTAGCGGGGCTTCTTGCTCGCTGGTACATCCCCTAATCCTACTTCGTGGCCTTTTCGGTGGCTACATCTTTTCAAACCAACCAAACAGAAACCAAAAGAAGACATTTCCATGCTACCCACTGGCTCCCTGGAATGAGTAATAGCGCACGCGCCCCCTTCCAGGAGCACACATGCTGTCACACCCACATCACACCCGCAAAGCAGCACTTCCCTCTCCACTGTGCAAGGCCACTGCTGAGCTCTCCACCTCCCACAGACCACAGCCTGCGGTGATTCAGAGGTGACAGCTGACAGCCGGGGACGGATGCCAATGCCTCGCTGGCCCAATGGGGGCTGCAGGGAGACAGAGGTGGCCCCCGACAGAGGACACCAGAGCAGTGCTGGGGAAGAGCGAGAGGGGTACCTCAGCCCTCAGGACCTGGCTTCATCCTCTGGCTGTCACTCACAGTAAACCTCCTATCGGCTGCCCCGATATGAAAAACCTCAAGTAGATTATAAATGCACTTGGGTGAGATTTTATACCATCTGATACTGTGGCTCCCACTAGAGTCTACGGTTTAGTCACGTGAGGCCCCCTGATCTGAATCTCTGTTCACGTGTGCCCGTCACACGGGGGTTCTGCACACACACATCCCCCCCGCCTTCCCCCCAGGCCCCTGCCAGCATCCTAGCCGAAGCACGCGCCTCCTTAGGCATTCTGGAAGCTTGGCAGTGAGCGGGTACACCCCGAGAGGTGCCCGGGGGGTCAGGTTTCTGACCTCATCTGGACTGAGTTTTACGCTGAGGGTTAGTTCTTTCAGAAGTTCCTATCGTTAAATCACCTTGGTAATTCCAGACGCCCATCAGGGTTTTGTTTCCTGAGCAGGAAGCCAGGCCCAGCTCACAGAAGCTGTGGGGAATCGTCCCAGGCAGGGAGGCAGCCGTGTGTGGGAAAGCAACCTTGTCTCTGGTCTGAATTTGGTTGTAGAAACGCCCGAGATGCAAACACGTGTCATTTCTAAAGGGAAAACCCTCAGGACACCGCACCACAGGTTGACAGGGACATTTCTGAAATTGCAGGCAAAGGGCTATCCTCAAGCCCAAACAGGAGGAAACCAGAGGCCCTGCTGACGGCCCATCAGCAGTGCCCCGCCCGGGCCGCCTCGCCTCCTGTTTGGACCCAGGAAGCCCGTGCAGAAGAGAAACGTCTCGGCCACATTCAGCACAGATATCCACATTAGATCAAGAAGAACACAGAAGGTCAAAGTGCCCCATAGCCTCCCTGCGCACCTTTGTCTGTACACCCTCCCGCTGGAACCCGCTCTCATGGCGAAGGGATTACCCCAAGCCCCCTCACCTGATCCCCCAGTTGGTCGTGGTGTAACGTCTGCCTCATCGGCCCTCTGCGGACGGCACTGCCAACCAGACTCCACGCGAGCCCCATAGGACTGTTCTTCTAGCTTGACTACTGCTTACTCCTAAAGCAGGGCCAGGCGAGATGTGGGCAGAGCAGGACTGAAGGCTGGTGACTCCCGTGGCTCAGCCCGGGGAGGCCCTCATGCCACAACAGACAGGGGTGTCAGCGGTGGCCCAAAGTGCAGCCTCCCTGCCTCGCAGCAAGATCCCAAAGGGTCAAGAGGAAGCGAGGCTTCTTATAGGATGTTGTAGCTTTTAAAACACTGTAATGAATAGCGCCACGACAGAGGAGGCTTATTCCACTTTCTCTTGCCCATTTAAATACACGTGAACTTTTAAACTACATACTGCAGCCACCTCTCATCCTTTCTAGAATAAGCAAGACTCGAAATAAATATGTAGAAAGAGCGCAATGGCTCTCTTGCTGCCCGTGATCAATCCTGAACAGAATGTGAGGTCCCGTGCCCGCACCCCTCCCCTACCCCCACCCCCCACACACACCAGGCATATGGTAGCCTCCTGGGAATAAAAGCTTTCATATTCAATCACCGGGACACTACTGAAGAGAATGAAAAGTTTCCATGGATTTTTCAAGTAAGGACAAGAGACCTCAAAGAGACTTGACTGTCCCAGCAGAAGGTGCTGAGCTCTGCCCCTCCCCCTCCCCTGGGGGACCCGAGCCAAGGAGTTTGGGGAGCGCCGTGCAGGGTACTCGGCCTGCGGACACATGGGGGAACCTTCCCACTCCTCCCTGTTCCCATGACTAATAGGTGACTTTAGTGACCCACATGGCAAAGTCAAAGATGGGTCTTTCCAACATAACCACGAGGCAGAGGGGCAACACTGCCTACAGCACACAGCTGTGCAGACAAAAGACACAGCTGCCCGAATGGAAAGTGGGAAGGACCAAGGGGGGCTTAACCTCCCACAACATGCCCCCTCCCATGGATCCTGAGTCAGACTTCCCAGAAGCAAGTGGGCACCCGCTAGGGATGTGAGAGGTGACCTGGAAGTCCCGTAGTTTTCCCGAGCCTAAAATGGAGAACGGTTTCTAGAAAGTTCTACCGCATGTAAAACTACGCCCAACAGGTAGCAGGTGCTCAGTCAGTGTTTGGAGATGATGATTAAGAACCTGCCGCCAGCAAAGAGCCAACCAAGGAACTCGGCCCTCCCATCCACCAGTCCCCATTACAGCAGAGTAGGGGCCAAGGGTCTCCATCTTTAACAAGCCCCTCATCCACCCCCAACCCAGGATCCTCAGAAACAATTTGAGAAACTGATGCAGAAAAAAAAAAGTCACATGCCCGGGGAATGACTGAGCTGGGACTAGAGCCTGTGTCTGGATAACATTACACTTGATACTTCTCCTATGCCAGGAACATTATTGATTATTGATGGAGAGCAGGTATTTCCCACTAAGTGTTAGCAACCATCTGTAACAAATGCCTGCAGCTGGATGTGATTCAGAGTAAGCAAGACAACCTCAACATAGTTCTGAACTGGACGGCATAACTTATGTTCTTCGGAAGTGGCCGCTGGCCTGTTCTCGCGAGAAAAATGGACACAGGGCTTTCACTGGCTCCGTCCTCAGTGCTCTTACATCATTCGCTTGGGCTCCTTCCATGACGACCTTCAGTGGAAAGCAAGAAGTATTTTCTATCCAGGCAACAGCAGAGGTTCCAGACACGATTCCTGGAGGTCACACTGGGGGTCAGTGGTTCAAAGGGATGATTTCACTGCTTCCCAGCAGCCTATCCCAGCCTACAAGCCGAGGGACTGTGAGTTCTTTGGGGGCAGGGACCCCAACTCACTCTGTTTCCAACAGATTCGAAATAAACCATTTGCTGAGTCGCTGCTGAGCCCAACTTGAGTAATTCCAGTGGGTCTCCCCCGACGCCACAGATGGCTGGTATTGGATGCAGAGAAAAAGGGAATTCCATTACTCCTCTGGCCGGCCCCAGAATCTGCCTTAGGTTTCTGTTTCCTGCCTCTGGGTGGTGGGCACCAGCGACGTCCATGTCTACGGGTTCCAGAGATGTCAAAGGTACACAGTGAGTCACAAATACCTGAGGCACAGAGGGTCACCTTGAACTTGTCATGCCTGAAGTTGAGAGACAGCTCAGCAGAGCAACCTAAGAGGCCAAATGGCAGCTTCAAATGTCGACTCTGACAGTTTCTCTTTTGTTCTGGTTTCTTCTGTTCTGTTGTTGTATAATGTCTATTTTTGATCTCCCAGCTTGATTCTTTGTTAGCAGGGTCTCCATCTCATCACGTTCTGGGTCTCCTCTGCAGCCACTGGCCGAGTGTCTTGAACATGGTGGGCCCCCCCCCCCAGCCCATCAATGCTGCTCCCGTGGCAAAGATGTCACAAGGAAAGAAAAGTACAGGCCAGTATCACTGATGAACATAGATGCAAAACTCCCCCTCGTGTTTTTCCATCCGCTGTCAGCTCACACCTTGCACCCTCCAGAGCAGGGCGGTGCCACTCGGCCCTGGCATTGCTGTTCCTCCTTCAGCTGCTTCCTGTCAGCTGGATCTGCCAGGGGTGTGCTGCTGCTTTCCCCTTCGTCTGGTATGCACGAGGTACACTCTCTCCTTTACCAGGAGCTCCCTCCCTCCGCCTTCAGAGAGAAAGAAGGCTCCTGGCTCCATCGCTCCACCTCACCCCAGACTCAGCTCTTCCCAGAAAACACACGAGCCAGGCTCAGTCTCCACCAAGAAAGCCAACGAGTGGAGGACTGGCATTCCTAGCTCCGGAGTGATGTTCACCAAGGACGCCATCGTGTGCCTCACGCACCATCTGCATGTACCATGCACGGTGCAGTGAGTCATCAGTGTTCTAGGGCACAGCAGGCCACCTTCAGCCTGTCAGGCCTGAAGCTTAAAGCCCCAGCAGCAGATCTGGGTTCTGCGTCTGCCAATTCCTAGCTGTGTAACATTGGGCAAGTTACTTAACCTCTCTGTTTCTCCATCTATGAATGAAGACCACCACTTCCTCAGCATGTGGTGGTAAGAATTAAGTGAGATGCCTGGCACATGACAAATATTGTACTTTTAACAAAAGGGGATGCATTTATGTGTAGTGGCATTTGATATAGCTCACCTTCCCTGCTGTCACTGCACCCTTTTAACACTCCTCTCATTACCTATCCACAGAGAAAACAACAAGATGAATGCTCCTAGCAGCCTGCACCATGTAATTCCAATCAGGGGCCAGTTCTTTGGATCCCAGTTTCTGAATGTCACGAGTTAGGGCTCTTCCGAGAATTTCTGTCCCTCTTTTGACCCTCCCATCGGAGCCGAAATGAACTGGCAGAACATCTCAGCTCAAATCCGGGCTCAACACAGAGCAACAGGCTTGAGCTGCTCGCTCAGTTCACCTTCAGTCTGGTCAACTGTGGGGGACCTGCCTGGGAGAAGAAACCGCTTTCTGCCGAGTAAAATAAGCTGACTTAGGTGCCCTGCAGAGTCCCCCCTCAGTCAAGGTTGACTCTTAATTACCGGAACTTTTTGGAGAGTGAGGAAGACATCACTCCTCCCCCCACCCTTCCCCAGATCCCTTCATCTTTTCTAGCAGTGCCCTGAGGTCAGTGAAGTAAAGGGTCTTTTCCAATCGCAACTGCTTGAATTTAAACAAATTCTGTCCACCAAACCTCAACTGTAATCACTAGCTTTGCAAACCACATACAACAAAAAAGAACACAGCCTGAGGGTTAACCTCTGCACCCCAATTCCCACAGTCCTCTTGCTTTGGGCCGTTACACCTGTCCGGGGAGAGGTTTCCTCCACTCGAGAAGAAAGCCAAGAAAGCAACCAGTGGAAGAAAAGCACCTCGTGTTCAGGTAGCAAATGCCACCCGGAGCCCAGCAAGTCGGTGAAGATGGGCTGCTAAGATTTCATTAAGCAAAAAGCATCTCTCTTTTCAAACTGCCAAGTCACACAGGTGAGCAATTAAGCAACTGAAAGGGAAGAAGGGAAAGGTTTCCTAAGGACCATTTAAAAATGCAAAGCACGTTATCTGTAACACTGTGCAGGGCACTTAATTAACTACATGCCCCAAGTAAGCATCTAGCCTGGCTTTCCTGACCACCAAGACTCCACAGAGGTGGAGCTGGCCAGCCTTTGGGTGTGGGTGTCCCAGGGGTGTGGGTGAAGGTGGGCGCTCACTGCCATAGAGCTAGTTAGAAGCAGGGGCAGGGCAGTCCCCCAGATCTGGGCTGTCCACCACGGGAGCCACCAGCCACCGGTGGAGACTTTTTCAATTTATTAAAATGGAATAACATGTAAAATTCAGTTCCTCATTTGCACTGGCTGCATCTCACGGACACAATAGCCACATGGGGCCAGTGGCTTCCGCATTGGACAGCGCAGAACTGAATGTTTCTGTCAGCACAGAAAGTTCTACTGGACAGCACCCCTTCCGATCACGAGACTCCCCAAGTTCTTTCCAGTCCACCGGGGTTTGGGTCTCACTTTCACCGCAGGTATGCATCCATCGAGCACTGTGAAACTGGGCCAGTGGGACAGACCAGCTCTTCTTCTTAATGCAACAGCAGAGAATAGAAAATATCATGTCAGTATCATGTGCTGATGACATAAGGGGAAGTGTCAGGGGATAAAACATTTTCAATTTGATTCCATTTCATTTACATACACACATGCGCGCATGCATGCTCTGCATATCAATATATTTATAGTTTTCTATCTACTGGGCCACTATGTAAAATATATTTCTTCCTGTGGTCAGGGTCAGAAAAAGTGAGACCCTCGGCACCAGAGCGTGCTCCCTGTCCGTAGGTATTTGGGTGCTTTTATCCCCACTCCCCTTCCCCTTTTTCTGGATGACTCAAATCACGAGAGAGTGAGGTCGAGTGTCTGCTGCAGAGCGACACACGTGAGTTTTCCTCCAGACCTGATTTACCCTGTGTGCTCTTCCCTGTTAATCCATTGCCCCTGGGCACAGAGCCAAGAAGCTGGAAGGCCCAGGCCCTTGTCTGGGCTCCAGGGCCCACACACGGGCAGGGGCAGAGGGCAGGGTGGGCAGACAGACCCACAGCGAAGCCGATGACGATTCTGTGGCTTGTGAAGTCCGGCTCTGCGACATTTACAGCCGAACAAAGAACTGTCAGATCGTCAACAGCAAAGCTTAAGAAATGCCCAGAAATCATTCTAGCTCCATTAGGCCACACGTTCCTCCCACTCCAGCTGTAGTTCTATTGTTCACAGAGGCCAAAAGAAACTAGAATACCCCTTCCCTCGTTGAGGTGGTTAATTTTATGCATCAACTTGGCTAGGAAATGATACACAGATATTTGAGCAAACATTATTCTAGATGTTTCCGTGAAAGTGTTTTTTAGATGAGGTTAACATTTAAATCAGCAGACTCGAAGTGCATTATTCCCCATAATGTGGGTGGGCCTCATCTAATCAATTGAAGACCCTTACTAGAAAAAGACTGATTTCCCCTTAAGAAGAGGGAATTTTGCCAGCAGACTGCCTTCAGACTTGAACTGCAAAACTCGCTCTTCTCTGGGTCTCCAGCCTGCTGTCCTGCCCTGCTGGTTTCAGACTTGCCAGTGTCTACAACTGCATAAACCAATTTCTTAAATCTTTCTCTCTCCCTCATTCATATACATACACACACATACACACACACACACACACACACACACACACACATATATACACACATACAGTTGACCCTTGATCAATACAGGTTAGAATTGCATGGGTGCCCTTACAGGCAGATTTTTTTCAATAGTAAATACTACAGTCCTACACAATCCACGGTTGGTTGAATCCATGCAGGCTGCAGATACAGAGGAACCGTGGAGATGGGCGGCCGACTATGTGTTACATGCAGATTTTCAACTCTGCAGAGAGTTGGCACCCCTAACCCTCACGTTGTTCAAGGGGCAACCGCATACAAACACACGAACACACATCCTGTTGGTCTGCTTCTCTGGAGAAAGAGAAGTTTCCCGAACTAATACACACTCAATATTCTGCCCCAAAGAAAAAACCCTCCTCATTGTTCAAGGCATTCTCTCAAATGCCACCTCCTCCGTGCAGCAACCCCTGATTTCCTCTGCCAACATAACTGCTGCTTCTTCTGTGCTCATTTCTGTAGTATACTCCTTGTGCACATTTTTGCAAACATAATTCTTAACTAGCCTTGTACCAACGTTAAGATTTAGAATCTAAATCCTGTTATTCAAAGCTTGGTCCATGAACCAGTGGCATCAGCAACCCCTGGAAACTTGTCAGAAACGCAGAATCCCCATCCCAGACCTAGGGAACCAGAATCTGCCATTCTAACAAGATGCTCAGGTGGTTTATATCACATTAAAGTTTGAGAAGCCCTGTTTTAAACAAAGCTTCGTAACTTTGAGGAGCTTTTAAAAATACCAATTGCTACCATCAGAGGCTCTGATGTAATTGGTCTGGGACGCAGGCTGGGTACCCAGGATGCTGAAAACCTTCCCGGGGGTTCCTACTGTGTAGCCAAGCTTGAGAACCATCATATAAAAGAAACCCCTCATTTTATAAGAGGAATTGAGACCGGAAAAGTCAAGAGACGGTCAGGCTGCAAAGTGAGTTACCATCAGGAACCGGCCCCCGGCAAGGTTTCCTGTCTCCCTAAAAACGTAAAGAGAAAAAGATCCATGTGCACTGTCAGCAAATTTAAAACGAAACCTGGATCATACAACGCCCAGCGGATGCAAGTCACTGTCATGACACCAAGCAACTCCTCTGTAAAGAGGCACCAGCAGGATCCTCTATCAACACAAAGAACCACTCGGTTTACGCTGGACCTCAGGAACCCTTCCCATTTTTAATGACTGTCAAACATTGAAACCAAGTGTAAAATTAATGCTGGGAAAGGTGGAGTCACCCTGCTCTAGGATGACCCAAAAATGTCCTACGTAGACACAGATCCTTTCTCTATTGGCGCCTTTATCTTCCCCCGGCCCCTGATTCTTTGCTTATGTAATTCCTGTGGAAGGTACAAGATGATATTATTGCACTGCTTAGTGTTCCCATACGGCACGGATTTTTCATCTGAGTTGGGAGATGACAGGAAGAAAAGATGGGAGGAGTAAACAGAGCGATTTTCCTTTCAAACCCTCCCTGCACTTATCTTTACGCCGACCAGGTGAAGCCCACTAATTCCTCTGCCAGGGTTATGATCAGTAACACCAGGTTTTCCACCCAGTCTATTCCCATCATGTGCTCTACCTTTTAGGAAGGGTGACTGAGGTGCAGAGGGAGCCCGTCTTGGGCGGACACCAGCGTGAAAAGTGGCTGCACCCAGACGACGGCTCACGAATGACAGGGTGACATTCTCTATAACCACCTCCTATAAACTGTCCCCAGAACAAGTTCTGGCCTGGAGTTGCTTGGAGGGAATATGCCTTTGATCTGCTGCTGACAGTGCAGTAGTTCTTCTTGGGCAAAACTACATCTTCCCTTCGTGCTGTGGACGACGATCTGCTTCACGAGGCACCTGCAGACAAAGCTAACCCAACCTCCTGCGCTGATACACCTGTGCCCAGAAATCACACCAAACCCACTGAATTACTAGCTTGGCAGCCGGTAGTAGCAGCTACCCCTACAGATGTGCTCTCAGCAGTGATAATAAAGGAAAAAAAAGAAACCCACACCATCAAGGGCACAATGCGCACGGGCGGGTGTGCATGAGCACACACACACACACACACAGAGGTGCGCACACAACTTAGGCTAACAGCCTTCCCACCAAGCCACACCAGTCGGGCCACTTTGCCCCCAGAACACATCTCCCTTGCAGATAAAGGGAAACTTTATCTTCCTGGTATAAAGGAGAGCTGTGTGTATTTGTGTAACAGATTAAAAAACAACAGGTCAGAGCAATCAACCATGACAGCGGTAGTAATGAAACAGCACTTAAAAATACTGACCAAACCAAATCACTTTGCCCAATCAGTGCCATGCTTTTAAAGCGAGTTGTTGGAATAGATCTACCAGGTGGGAACTCTTATACACTTGACTCCGGCGCCTGCATTTTACAGTGAAGGTAATGAAACGTCTAGAGAGGTGAGGTCACTCACCCAAGGTCACAGCTAATTAATTGTGCTGTCGGGATAAGCATGGCCTGTCCAGGCCCCCAGGCCAACACCCTCTGGCTGCACCACATCCCCACCAAAGCCCAGGAAGGAGTTCCAGAAGACGGTGATGTGATGCGTTTCCCAGGACAATGGTTCTGAAGCTGCTCACCGGCTACCCCAGCACAGGTCTGGCTAAAGCGAAAACTTCCTGCAGAGAAAAGGGTGAGTGAAAACTGGAAATACTTCCACTGCACCATCCCTATATTTCTTTGGAGGGCTGAAGCCAATAAGAGCTTCACTTCCCATCCCGGGGCAAAGTCAGGAGGCAGCAGAAAAGGATGGGGCTGCCCCAGCTCCTTCCAGCAGCGTTTGGCCTTTGTCTGCACAAGGTTAGAATTACGAATAAATCACCCTAGAACCAAGAGCCTATGGCTTCTCCCCAGATTCATTCACCCCCAATTATCAACAACAGCAGAGCTTCTGTACCTTCATACATCCACTTCCACTTCCTGGAAGACTGCCCTTCCCCTTTACACATCACAAACGTCTGCACGTGCCTGGAGACAGCTGTCCCAGATTCAAGGGGTCTCAGAATATAAGAACTGGAGGGTCATTCCAACCAAACATTTTTCCCCATGTTACTGTCTCTTTCTGTTGAAAAAAAAAAAAGAAATCAATGTATTTTTTCCATTAAGACCATATTTTTAAAAACTGAAAATCCAGAGAAGAAATAAAAATCCATATTCCCACAGCCCCATGATAACCAGCGTTAGAATTCTGGCTGGTTACCTACCAGGCTTTAATCTTCTGGGCCTGTGTGTTCTGAACAAGGCTATCACCATCATATACAAATACTCCTGTATCCTTTTTCTTTACCTACCATTATATCATAAAAATTCCCCACATGGCTACAGTCTTCCTCTACATAATTCCAATGGCTACTTAGCATTTAATCAACTATATTTACCATATTTACCTAACTGCTTCCCTACTGTGGAACATTTATGTTTGTTTCTAGTGTTTCACAACGTAAACAAGACTTCACTGAACACTATTGTGTGTGCGCGTTTTTTCATCGTTATTATTCGAGGTTATTTCCTCGGGAGAGCTTCCCAGAAGTCAACCTCCCATTTTTTTCATTGTTGGAGAAACACAGGCCCCGAGTGACTAAATGTCTGTTAAGGTAAAAAAGAACAGCCTCTAGGGACCCGGGTTCCGTCCTGACTCAGCTGTCAACGATTAGCTGTGTGAACACCAACGAGCCAGTCAACTCCTCTGAGACTCAGTTTCCCTTGGGTGTTAGGGGATAGGTCCCTCCAAGACATGTCACGGTGTCTCTGTCCACCATTCCACACAGCCTCCCCTGAGACACCAAATCACCGGCCCGTCTCCCTTCACACCAGCTGCTCAGGAGAAGGACTTGGTCGAAGCCCATCGTGAGACCAGACTCGTTTAAGCAGACGGGGCCATGCAGGCCAAGCCCACGACTTGCAAACTGTGGCAGCCACACTGGCTGTTTCTCCCCCGGCCCCGGTCCTTGGCGCGCTTGCTGAATCCAGGTCAGCTGTGGAATTCAACAGCCCTCCCTTCATACCTGAGTGAGCTGACCAGAGGGCAGTGTGACGACAATAAACACACCCAGGCCCCGCTTGGGGACTTCCCAGAATTCAGCCATGCAGGGGAGGGAGCTGGCCTGAGTCTCCTATCAGGGTTCTCCAGGACACTAAAGAGGCCGCTGTGCCTGCGACCGTTAGTCACATCCCCCGTGGGTCCCTGCAGGTGAAAACATGGCCCTCGGCCCAGAACACACGGAACCCAGGGAGGACTACCTCGCTCCTGTTTCCACCTCGTCCACACAAGAGTTTGCCATTTATTTTTGGCCTCTTTCAACAATGAGTTATAATCGGTAGAGAAGGGGAGACAATGAGACAACATTTTCTCAATCTCTCAACATCCTGTTTGACACATGCAGTTCCCCAGCTACTGTCCCCACAGTGATGGAATAGATGACATGAGCTCCAATTTAGTCACCATTTCCCCCTTTTCATGCCACGTCTGCGAAAGCCCTATGGACTCTGTGCATATGGCGCACGGACCTTGCAGCACATTGTGCTGGAAAAAACACAAGCTTCCGAGTCAGGCAGTGCTACGCCGATTCTGATTCCACTTCTCCTTAGCTGGGTGAACCTGACAAAATACCCTGTTTCACAGAATCTAAGCCACCAGTGCCAAGACCTATGATGATTTTACTTCCTACCAAGAAAGAAAAGCCACCGCCAATGAAACTACGACCCCACATCGATGACAAGTCAGGTCCCTATTTTAGATGTGGAAGTGCGAAAAAAAATGTGTCTTAGAATCAATGATTGTGACATTTAGCCTCTCTCCAATTAAACTTCTCACTTGTCAGATGGAGACGCTAAATGCCCACCGTGAAGCTTGGTTGTGAGGTGGGAGTGAGGTGACACTTGTGCCTGACTCTGGGCCTGGTATGAAGTACTCAATAAAGTGTTAGTTCCTCATCTCATTCCAGAAGGGATGGGTAGGTTCTAGACAGATGATAAGCTCTTTTCAGAATAGTTATCATATCTTATACGTCTTTGACCTCTTCTCACCCCCAATGACCAAGAACAATGCCACACACATTGTAGGCACTTAATAAATGGATTGTGAATACAAGTATTGAACTAGTTTGAAAACTGAGAAATGCCCCTGTTGGAGGGTGTGACCCCTGCAATCCCACTGGCTCCCCCAGCACCTGGAGGTGATGAGCACACCTGGCAGTGTCATCCTGGGTCACAGGGGCTGGAAAGGAGAAAAGCAAATGCCAGGTGCTTGGATGCACATCCCCCGTGGAACCCCCCATGGGCAGGCTGTGGACGGCGGCCCACTGCACTGGGGTCAGCACCCGTGGCTACGTCTCAGGTTCACAGACAAACGCGGCACTGTGGTACCCGCAGGCCTCGCGGGGAAAGCCGGGCTGCCCCTGTGCCCTCGATATGAACGGCTGTGCATATTAAGTCAGACAGGCTATGTCCGCAGGGGCTCTAAACCTGTCCCCAGGACTCCCTGAGAGCAACACTGTGCCGTGTAAACAAATGTCCCATGTGGGTGGTGCTGGAAGGAACAAAAGTTCAAACAAGCAGAATCCTGTGGCATTGGGTTTTTTCCCCAAAATGTTTACACCTGCTGCTTTTTTCTCCTCTGGTGCCCCAGCTCTATTGGAAAAGGAGGAGAGACAGAGCAGGGAAAAACAATCTCATTTTCCACCACCCACTTTCGATTATTCATAGTCTTGTAGGAGATGAGAGCGCTGCCAGTGACAAATTTAAATGACAAGTCTTCTAAAATCCTGACGTTGCGTGTGCGCTCACACCCTCACAAAGGCACTCACTGCTCCCTCCAAGCTCCAATTAGCTGGAATTTCACAGACCCGATTCCCTAAGGAACACTCGCACAGATGGGTATTGCTTTCACAAAGTTAGTGGGACTTGAAGGGGAAAAAAAGCAATAATAATTACCAAAATAGTAATTACCTATTCGCTGAGGCTTCACTCTTGAGTGCCTGCATAGCCTCTCCCCTCGCGGGAACGGAGGACGGAGGGAGCAGCGAGAGGAGGAATTGAGTGAGAACGTTCATTTCGCCCAGAGCTGCAGAGTGTTGGCCGTGGAGAGGAGAGGGAGGCAGTATTCTCCCCCATGCCCAGGCCCCAGAACCGGCAGGAAGTGTTCTCTTGGGTTCTCTCGGGATTAAGGGGCCTGAATCTAGTCCCTTCCCCCACCACCCCCAGGTGCAGACTCTACGTCCTTTGGCTTCTCTGTGCCTTGGGCTCTACCTCGGCCAAAAGCAAGGAAAACCTCAGGGGGTTGCTGAGAGGCTAAGGAAGCGTCTCTAGCGAGAGAAGCTGCATTCCTGGCCTGGCATCACTCAGCCTCATCTGTGCCACCTGCTACCCAAAGCCCCTGGGAGGACCCCAAGGTGGGGCATAGTGTCACTTATCTGGTTGTGCACTCCCGACAGTGAAAGGGGATTTTAGGAGGCTTTCCACAGCACTTCTCCTCCTTATTAATAAGTCCTTACTAATAAATAGGGAAAGTGGTACCTACACGTCATTAAACATCCACTAATTACTTATGAGACTTCAATAACCCACACTATGGACTCCCCAACACCCCAATCCTGGAAGAAAAAGGAAACACACCCAAAAGTTTGGATTTCTCAAAAATCCCTGTTTACATCAAGCATCAACGGCTGCTTTGTTCACAGCCGAATCCCCAGCCTAGGGAGGAGGGCTGTCCAATAAAAGTTTCTACAATGATGGAAATGGTCTATGCTGCGGCGTCTGATATGGTAGCCTCCAGCTAGCCACATGTGGTTTTCGAGCGCTTGAAATGTGGCTAGGGCAACTGAGGCCCCGGATTCTTTATTTTATTTAGTTTTAATTTATGTAAATTCACAGAGCCATATAGGGTGAGTCACTACTGTATTGCAAAGCATAGATCCAGAGAGTGCCTGGTATACAGCTGGTGCTCAATGAAGATTTGTTCAAGGGAAGAATGAATGGACAGTAGCTCACCATAATGTCCTGATTAAGCAGGATTCCCATGTTTTTTGAGCACTCACTTTAAACAAATCCCTGTTTATGTCTACAACCTTCTGAGTTAGGTATGTTTATTATCTCTGTTTTACACATAGAGAAGCAGAGGCTCAGAAGAGTTAAGTGGAGAACTGCCAGCCACGTAGAATGTGGCAAGGCCAGGACTCAACGCCAGGCCATACACAGGATGGGGCAGCCTCTTAAAACTAGTCAACTTTTCCCCTGATGACAGAAGCATCTGGATACCTCACTTTACTTTCTACAGATGACACCAAATTCAACATTTTTTTTGGAAACCTGGAAAAGGAAAGAACTTTTCCTTATGAAATACAGCAATGGATATGCAGAGTGTCAAGGGTAGGGATCTTCTGAGAGCCTAGCCAGCGCGCTCACCTAGCAAGGCCCTGTTAACTGAGTCTGGGTCCCAAGCCAAGAACTAACTATACATGCCATCACTGGGGCCGTTCCCTAAAACCATCGCCCACGCGGCAGACTCCTCTGCCGTGGCTTCCTGGTCATCTCCACAAGTTCTCACCTCCTAATGCTGCCAAGCATGTCCACCTCTCATGCACTGAGTGTCCTTCTCCAAGGAGAGTCCTTCATCCCTTCTCACACGGTGACTCACAGCCCCAGCCCGCCTTGCCCCTTGGACCACAAGGGCCTCGACCGTGTACACAACAGAAAGACACCCACCATCCGACACAGCACAAAACCAGAAACCGAGCACGACCTACAGTGGTCGACTACAGGAAACATAATTTTTCCTGAGTGCTGCTACAGAGCCAGGTGGTTCCCTGAAGAGGATTTTACATCACAGAGGCTTCTACAACTCCCTTTCAGTTATTTAAATCCGACCCGCTGGTCCCATATGAGCCCCACCTCCTCCAAAGGTTCTTCCCAAACCCTTCAGCCCTCAGGAATTCCTGTGTCCTCAGCTCTGAGGCAACATCCATTATCTGCAAGGCCACCTCCTCAGGGACCCAGGCTGCCTGAGGGGATGGGCGCTGGGGACCAGTGTGGCCTTTTCTCACAGGCGCTGTGCATTTTAGCTCTAACCTCAAACTCCTCCCTCATCAAAACAAAAGCTCATCAATGAACCTGGGCCAGCCCTTCTAGAGAACAACATGGCAATACTTCACCCCCTATCAGAGGAAGCCCCTTCCAAGTCTCACTCTGTTGCATCTCCCATTCCATCCACACAGAACTTTTTTTTTTTTTTTTCTTTTGCGGTACGTGGGCCCCTCACTGCTGTGCCCTCTCCCGTTGCGGAGCACAGGCTCCGGACGCGCAGGCTCAGCGGCCATGGCTCACGGGCCCAGCCGCTCCGCGGCATGTGGGATCTTCCCGGACCGGGGCATGAACCCGCGTCCCCTGCATCGGCAGGCGGACTCCCAACCACTGCGCCCCCAGGGAAGCCCCACCCAGCACCTTTTATGAAGAGAATTCTGTTCAAACATTTTCTCTACTTTTCCTCTTTGTTGTGGCACCCTTTACAGACTGGCACTGTCAGGCTGCCCGGGTAGCCAACCCTTAATCCAATACTGATATTTTGGGGTTACTCAACTGCCTTAAGCAAACACTTCCTGCCATTGCAGTATAACGATTCATACTGTACTTAATCACGTTTTGTTGCACTGCTGTGTGCTTGTGTACGCTTATCTTCTCTCAAGAACAAAGGCCATATCTTTAAAGAACATTAAAGAAAAATAAATGAAAAAAGGAGAGAGAGAGAAACACTCTCCAGACACTGGACAAAATAAGTAACTGTAACTGAAAGGTCCTAGAGCACTTCTGAAAATCTTCAAATTGGGAATGTCCCTCAAAGGGTGTTCTGTATCTCATCAGGGCCCAGGGCAATGCGGGAGCGATAGTGTCAGCATCCGTTCACATGACTGTCTCGCTCTCTTAAATAGTGAGCCATTCCAATGAATATCTGGCAAAGCTAATTTCACTTGGGATGGAGAATTAGTTCAGCTGTATCTAGTTCCAAAATCAAAAACAGAGAGAAGTCTTTCAAAGCCCCCAGAAACCTACCCCTAACTTAACAACATAACAAAATCGTAAAACCATTGCTACTAACTCAATAACAAGATGACAAACAACCCCATTTAAAAATGGTCAAGAGATTTGAATAGACATTTCACCAAGGAAGATATATGACTGGCTAATAAGCACATGAAAAGGTGCCCGACATTATCAGTCATTAGGAAATGCAAATCAAAATCATCATGAGATACCCCTATGCACTATCTATAATGGCTATAAGCAGGAAGACTGACAGTATCGAGTGTGGGTGATGATGTAGAGAAATTAGAATTCCCTACCTAGCAAGTAGGAATACGAAGTGGTACAGCTGCTTTGGAAAAGTCGGACAGTTTCTTAAAAAATTAAATAGACATACCATATAACCCATCAATTTCACTCCTAGATATCTGTTCAAAAGAAATGAAAACATGGGTCTACCAAAGACCTGTATGCAAATGTTCACAGCAGCATTATTCACAATAGCTAAAAACTGGAAACAATACAAATACCCACTGAATGGTGAACGGTTCAACAAAATGTGTTCTGTCCATACAATGGAATATCACTTGGCAATAAAAAAAGAATAAACTTCTTATACATGCAACAACACAGACTAACATCGAAAACATGCTAGGTGAAAGAAGCCAGACTTAAAAGACTACATATTGTACAACTCCATTTATACAAAATTGCTAGGAAAGGCAAAATGTTAGAAACAGAAAGCAGGTCAGTGCTTGCCTGGGGCTACGAGTGGGAGCAGGAATTGTCCAAAAACAAGCATGAGGAAACTTTTGGAGATGTTGGAAGTATTCTAAACCTTTTTGTGATGATAGTTTCACAATCATATACGTTTACTGAAAATCATGAGATCACTTACAGTGGGTGACTTTAAGGCATATAAATCATATCTCAGTGAAGCTGGGGTTTTCGTTTGTTTGTTTTTCTAAAAAGCAATGCTAAAGCTGCAACTTAATCTGGGGCTTCAAAACTCCAGTTTCAGTTTATGGATATTACGCTGATGACAAGAGCATCTCAATAGCCTAAGGGCTATTATCGTTGGAAATTGGAAATTTAAAAAACGGTTCATATCATTTTAATGTAAAGTCATTTTTCCATGTTTTTTTTCATACTCATTAACAATTCTCAAGGAAAGTCTAAACCCCAAGGCATCCCAGACTTGCCCAAACCTGACAGACAAACTCCCCCAAAGCCCTGTTGACAGGTGTAGAACCATCAGGGCGAGGGGTCAGCGTGGCTCTCAATGGTGCGTGTGGCCAAGTCTCTTCCCAACATTCCCTTTGGCTTGAGTCTGAAATAAAAAGAACCCCCCACCCCCAAGATCTTCTGGCTTAGAGAACGATGTTCAGTGAGTGCTCTCCTAGGGGCCCACACCCATCAGCTGAGCTCCCCAGAGCTGCTTCTCCACCAACAAGTCTCTCCAAGCCCACGTCTGTGTGACACGTCTGCTGGGTGTCTCATGGCCCGGCTCGCCTGGCCAGGTGGCATTGATCCAGCCACAATCTGTACTCATCAGGATTCCCCAGAGAAACAGAACCAATAGGATATGTATACGTGGGGTGGGGGGTTACTTTTAAGGAATTGGCTCATGCCATGATGGGGCTCATGCCATGATGGGGATTGGCACTTTGCAGGACAGGCCAGCAGGCTGGAGACCCGGGAAGAGCTGATGTCGCAGTTCCCAGCAGGAAAGCAGCCTGAAAGCAGAAATCCTTCTTCCTCCGGGACCTCAGTCTTTCCTAGCTCCTTAGAGGTCCTAAGCTAATACTTGAACTCAAAGGGTCTCTGTCCCCTGGTGGTCCTCTGCTGGCATGTGCCACACGGGAGGTGGCACTCAATAGGGCTTGCAAACCTACAGGCGACCATTAAACTCCATGGAGTGGGTCACGTTTACCTGCTCTCCCATCACCGACTTTCAACATATGCACACCCTACATTTAATAATCCTAGCAAGGTTGGCATCATCTCATCATGACATATATTTTTCTCTCTGCTGTTTTACTACGGTCATTAGAAGAGCAGCAAAATGCCAAATGTGTATTTCACAAAGTAGGTAAAGAACCTACGTAATTAAGAAATGTCTACATCTGTAAAGTCTTCACCCAAGTCTATGTTCTCATAATCAGCACCTTCGTGGAGTGTGGCCCAGCTCAGAATGACCACTCAACCCCTCCACCTCCACTGCCCTCCAGGAGAGTGGTCCCCCACATTGCGAGATAATCTCCAAAAAGACTGAGCCGGGAGATAGCATCAGGCACAAGCAGGGACACCTGGGGTGGGGAGCAAGGCGAGGACTGCACTTTTCAGGTGGCTGAACCGGTAATATTTCTGTTTGGGAGCTACATGTGGACAGTGTTCTGCCCATCACACGAGCCCAGGAAGCAGAGGAGGCTGCTCGAAAGACAGATGGGTGATGAAGGCGACACACGGAGAGAAGCAGAGCACAAAATGGTAAAATTCCAGGAGTTCATGGTTTCCAGGTACCTACTGAGACCCAGCTACATCCCTGCCCCGAGTTCCATGAGACAGCCCTGCATCCTTCCCACGGTGACGATAAGGCTTCACAGGAGGATGGTGTGTTCCTGGTAACACCATCGGCACTTTCTAGATCACGTATCTGTGAAGCAAGGACTAGATTTTCAGCCAAGACAGCACCTGAAGCTTGGCTTGTGCATATTTCCTTTTTAAAATAAAAAAACATTTAACTGTATTTTCTGAGTCTAGCAGAAAGGAATCGTCTCATGAGAAAAATGAGGGAAAATAAATCTTCAGAAGCACCGTTTGGAATAGGCTAAATCCCTGACCACAGTGGGAAGAAAGAGAACTAACATTTATTGAGTCTATGCAGACAGCTAAGGGGCGGCCGTGGACTAGGTCTTTATCTACCCCCCTCATTTTACTTGTCATATCAACTCTATATGACAGTATCTTTAGCTCCATTTTATTGATGAAAAAAATGAGGCTCAGGAAGGACATTACCTCTCCCAAAGCCACACAGTGCCACACTGCCAAGTTTTCCCAGTTAGTTTTGTGTATCACCACATCTTAAATCATGATGCTCTTTGCTGGACCATGATTTCCCTGAATCAAAATATAGAACGAATTGCCTGTATATTACGTTCTCAGTGAAACCCTAAAAACATGCTATTTACTCTCACTTTTGTTGTTGTTCTTTCCCAGTTTCAGGTATCAAAATGTCCAACTTCTTCATTTGGCTTCTCCCTGCTCCAATATAAACTTCTGCAGAACTGTACGTTTGCAAAGCCAGATACCATCAACAAAATAATCACTCACCCAAGCCTAATTTCAATTAGATAAAATGAGGCTGGTGATGCTTGACTTTTCCTAACAGTAAATAGAGTCATTTCTGTCATTTACATAATGCCCCAGAGCTTCCTCAACTCTAAACCAAATCAGTAGAGCGAAATCATTTCTCTCCACGTTCAGGGGCGGAAACTTGGAGAAAAATGCAATCACATTTACTAGTCTTCAGACAGGCATAGATAGAGAACAGACTTGAAGGAAGAACAGGAAATGCAGGGTTTGCTGGAGTTTCAGATGGTGACTGTCAAGTCCAAATACACAATTTCATTATCTGCAGCCCTATCTCTGCTAGTGTGGCAACCATGACCAGTGCGGCCCCGTTTCCTTCCCGCTCTCTCAGGCCTGTCCCAGCAGCCCTTCTCAACCTTGAGCAATTTGCTGACACTGTGAAGTAGGGCAGAAAAGGACATAGCGCTCCCAGTCTGCGGCTAATGATGCCAAACAAGTTGGGGCAAGACCAGTGTGCAGCAAGGTCAGGGCTCAATGAAACTCTGCAGCCTTATTCACTATCCCCAAAGCGCCATCCATCCCCCAGAGAGACTTTCCCCAGGGAGCCTGCACTACTATCTCCAAAAACCAGGGCAGGGACCATGAAAACAGATGTCGCCACATGACACACAAAGGCAACAGGTATTTTAACACAGCTCCCCTGCCAGGTGAACGACTCAAGGCCGTGGATGTCTTCTTTTCCCAAAGGCAGAGAGCCATCATGCCTCTGTGTCTGGCTGTGGCAGCATCCAAACCACCTGGGAGCTGGATGGAAATTCTGAATCTCAGGTCCCATCCTGGAATCTGCATTTTGACAAGATCCCCAGGTAATGCAACCTCAAATTAAAGTTTGAGAGGTACTGGGCTATTGCACGCAGGACAAAAATGCTCTGTATTGATCGACACATCCTCTTGATAAGCCAAACATTCATTCATTCGATGAAAAGCATTCGTTTGGCATTCAAGAAATATTTATAGTGTGCCTATGAGGTGACTCAGTGCCTGGCACTGTCCAGGGGAGATAAGGCAACTGGGTGAACCAAGCAGACAAAGGCTCTACCCCCTCAAAGAACTTACATTCTAACTGGGGAGACAAATAACAAAGAGAAGAACAAGCAAACAAATGAAAGAGATTATCGCCAACTGTGATAAAGAGTTCACGTAGTCATTCTACGAGCACACTGGCGTGTGCAAGATGACATCTGCTCTCGATTATTCATTACAAGTTGGTATAAGCAAAAGGTTGGAAACAGGAGAAAATACTTGCAAATGAATCAACGGACAAAGGATTAATCTCCAAAATATATAAACAGCTCATGCAGCTCAATATTAAAAAAAAAACAAAGAACCAAGTCAAAAAATGGGCAGAAGACCTAAATAGACATTTCTCCAAAGAAGACATACAGATGGCCAAGAAGCACATGAAAAGCTGCTCAACATCACTAATTATTAGAGAAAAGCAAATCAAAACTACAATGAGGTATCACCTCACACCAGTTAGAATGGGCATCATCAGAAAATCTACAAACAACAAATGCTGGAGAGGGTGTGGAGAAAAGGGGACCCTCTTACACTGTTGGTGGGAATGTAAATTGATACAGCCACTATGGAGAACAGTATGGAGGTTCCTTAAAAAACTAAAAATAGAATTACCTTACGACCCAGCAATCCCACTACTGGGCATATACCCAGAGAAAACCATAATTCAAAAAGACACATGCATCCCAATGTTCATTGCAGCACTATTTACCATAGCCATGTCATGGAAGCACCTAAATGCCCATCGACAGACGAATGGATAAAGAAGATGTGGTACATATATACGATGGAATATTACTCAGCCATAAAAAGGAACAAAATCGGGTCATTTGTAGAGACGTGGATGGACCTAGAGGCTGTCGTACACAGTGAAGTGAGTCAGAAAGAGAGAAACAAATACCATATATTAACACATATATGTGGACTCTAGAAAAATGGCACAGATGAACTGGTTTGCAAGGCATAAATAGAGACACGGATGTAGAGAACAAATGTATGGACACCAAGCGGGGAAAGGGGGAGGGGACGTGGTGGGATGAACTGGGAGATTAGGATTGACATATATACACTAATATGTATAAAATAGATAATAAGAGCCTGCTGTATAAAAAAATAAAATAAAACAAAAGTTTGGAAACAACCTAAATGTTGAATAATAGGGAACTGCTTAAGTAAACTTTGGTTTATCCCATACAGTGAAATACTACGCAGCCAAAAACAGGAGCGAGGATACTTTTACCTTCTGAGTTTTAAATATACATCTATGTGTATATATACACACATTTTCAAGATCATATTGTTGCATGGTGAAAGCAAAGTATATAACAGTGAGTATAAGATGTTACTAATTGTGTGAAAAATATTTTTCAAATTCTCGACACACATATTCACCAGTCCATACTTAGAAAAGTCATCCAAAGGAGACAACAAAACTTATAACTGTGATTGCCTCCAGTTGAAGGATGGGGCTGGGGAACACCTCCTCTTCACTGTGTACTATTTCAAGTGTGTTAGAGCACTTGAAACTTGTACCACGTGCATCTATAACCTATTGATAATAACTAAATAAAAGCTACTTTTTAAGCAAATGCATTAAAGTAAGTGCAAGAAAAGGTGGGGGCACGCAGTGCTTAGACTACAGAAGGGTATGGGTGGGGGCGGGATGGAGGAAGGGGAAGGATTCCGGGAGGAGATACCACTGGGGCTGAGGCTGGATGAACAGGCATCCACCACACACACGAGGCAGAAGGGTACTCCTGACAGGCAGGGACACATGAAGGAACAAGGGCCTTTCCGGGAAACACCTGCAGTTTGGTTTAGCTGAAGCGCGTGGGGTTCCAGAACCACCGGCAGGACGGGGGGCTGGGCAGGCTCGCCAGGGGCCAGGCCTTGCCTGTCATGCGAGAAGCTGGGGCTTTGCCTAGAAGTGATGAAATGGGGGAGCAGTAACGGGATCAGGTCTGCAGTTCTTCAAAGTAATTCTGGCAGCAGAGTGGAAGGCGGACAGAGGCAAGGGTGGCGAGGGGCAGACTGCAGCCTAATTCAGATGCAGTCAGGGCCTAGCGCCTTCTACGGAGGAAGCAATGATGCAGAAGAGGGAACAGATACGAGAGGGACGGGGGGTTGGCATCAACCAGATTTGGGAACTGATTCCGTGAGTGGGGTAGACACACCGCAAAGGATCCCTCCAACCATCTCACCTGGGCTGCCACTCTCTGACAGAAGTAAGTGCAAAAGGAGCAAGTTTAGGGGATGGGAGAGGAAGCAATGACTTGGGGGGAGACACATGTCCTTGAGCAACTCAACTCCAGCCTCATCTGTAAGATGGGGCAAACAGCTACCTTCGAGGATTATTTTAGTCAAGAAATGAAACATTTCATATAGAGCACTTACCACGTTGCACACAGTAGGTACATACCAAGAGGCGGCCCTGGATGCTGCAGAGATTATACATTGCAGAAAAGTCTCTCCAACCGAGAAATGCCTAGTTCGCTTAGGAAGGGACTTCGAGGAAATTTTTAGAAATCAAAGGAGGATGTTGTGATTCAACTGACTGCAAGTTTTATGCCTCCATACTGGTCACAGCCCCTCACCTCGACAGGCCCATGACCAGTAATGGATCCAGGGCCACAGATCTCTCACCACTGCCGGGCAAGCAACTCAAAGGAGGACAGGACGACAAGGCCAGGACTAGTCAAGGTTGGCTTGTTTCAACATTAGGCAACCACTAATATCTACAAACCTCCAACGGCCAGACCGGCCCAATAACTGTTCGGGGTTTCTCACTTCCTGTGTCGTATGTGTTGAACCTCTAACTGTGACAGCACACCAAGATGACCACCCCACCGGGTACTCGCAGGTACAATGGGAAGAAGAGCCATGTCTGGGGATTTTCCACTGAAGATGAAGCCCTGGAACAAGCCTACGGTCCAGCCACATGTAAACCCAAAGCCTCCGCGTTTCCTACAAGCACAGACTACCTGAGAATCAGGTAGTCTGATCACCTGTGAAATCAGGAATTAAAAGAAAAGTAAAAAGCCCAAGACTTAGCACAAAAATATGAACAAACCCCTATTCCTCAGTCATGATGATTAAACCAAGGCTATTTCTTACGCCTGACCCTTGGTTTTGAAAAGGTAACCCACCTCAGTCTTGTCAAGGAAAAAAAAATAATCATAGGGGTTTTTGAAAATAAGAACAGAAGTATCCAGTAATGTATAATTTGTGCCACTTCCCAAAGGCAGAGCCCCCAAATGCTTTCATGGCTAAAGTACCAGAGATGGTCAGAAAACAGGAACATCCCTGCTTCCCAAGTTGCCACCCTCCAGAAGACATTCTCTAGGGCTGCTCTGCGGGTCTGACCTGGAGGGCTGTGCTGGGGTGGGGATGGGAGGGGGAGGGCAGTGAGGCGGGGGGATGTGACAACAAGGTCTTTCTGATGTGATAGGTCGTAAGCCCTCTAGCAGAGACGGGGCTCGAGACGGACCCATCTTACATGAATTGCCCTCCTAGATTTATGCTATAAGATGGTGATCATTTACTGAATATGCACAGATCCACTGTGAGCACAGACGTAAGCTACCCAACGTATATATTCGATCAAACAGAAGAGAAATATTGGCCAGAACCTAATGACATTCCATTCAAGGCCAAAGAAAACAGGCAACAAAGGTCAGAAGCTTAATAAAATTAACATGAAAACGGACAGCCTTGGACGGTCTCCTTAGGAATCTTCAGATGTCCCATCCGAGTCAACAACAGAATGGAATGGCCTGATGAAAGTGGTTTTCTAGGGAGAAAGAGTTCTACATTCTGGTCATAATTCTCGGAAGATAGAATTAAAATATATGTACATGTCACCTACCCTAAATCCAGGCCTGTTTTTAAAAATAAAACATTCTTTCCAAGATTGCATAAATTACCCTTGGTTTCTGTTCCTTCCCAGTTCTTGCCTTCTAACTCTTTTGCCTTCTAAGCTTTGTCTCTTTCCTGGCCAACAAAAAATTCCAACTTTCAAGGGTGGGCAATAACATTTTTTCGGGACCTAAGGAGTGAGCAGCCTTCCTGGTTCGTGTGAGGACTGCTGATGGACAAAAAAACATGCACTTCTTCCTCTTGGCACGGCAGGGACTCTGATACTCTGCCCTGAGATGGTCCAGTCGGCCTGGGTAAGGTGGGGGAACCCGACGGTGAAGGCTGGTAAGCTCACCCCCAACCTGCCTGTCACCAGGCCTAGGAACTACTCCTGCGGGGAATTAAGGTGGGACTATTGCATGCTTCCACGTGAAACTGGCAGCATGGGGCCTTTCCCCACACAAAGCATCCGTGCCTCTGGAACTACTGCGCTCATCCCCTAAAATTCTAAGATCCTACTCCAAATCTGCGCGGAAGACAATTCTCGGGCTGCCGCACTCGAAAGTTAACTCCCTCTGCTTTTATCAGATTAACCTTTACTAACCTATGACCACCACCACCCGCCACGAAGACGTCCTAATAGATCCCCCGCCCCCATCCAACCACTCTCACCATCCTTGCTTTCAGCGAAGAGGAAATAATTCCAGCTAACTGTCACATCTCTATAATCTCCCACTAAACTAACTCCCAGCAGGAAGAAAGAAACTATCCTAGCAGGGCGCCACAGCTGCTGACTGTCAGGCAGTCGATTGCCCCCAGGAAAACCCGAGACACGTGTGGGCCCTTTATTCCGGCGTTCCTGGGCGCGCACTCGCCTCTCGCAGGCGCGCACGCACGCACGCACACACTCGGGCACTGCACACTCAGCCGGCGACTTAGTTTTGTCTCCCTCAGAGCAGCCCGTCCCCAATCTTAAGAATTTCCTCAGCCTGGTCGACTTCCCCGGAACACACGCGCCTCCTGCAGCCTGGGCGCCACGCGCGTGTGAAAGCGCGCCCGGGTGGTGCCAGAAGGGAGAAGGGAAGCGTAGGTGTGGGGAAGGCCAGGGATAAGGAAGGAGAAAGCTCCGAGTGGGATGTGGGATCTCAGGTGCCCGGGTCGGCGTAGATGCCATGTAAGCTTCCGGGATGAAGAGAGGGCAAGAGGAGAAAAGAAGCAGGGGATGAAAGGAGCGAGGCTGGGGATGGGGTGGCGGAGGGGGAGGGGTCGCTCACCCAAGGTCTTGACTGCGATCTGCCTGGTGAGGGGCGGCGGCAGGTTGATGCACACCAAGTCCACGTCCTGATGCAGCAGCACCTCGTCAATGCGGCTGGTGTAGAAGGGGACGCTCATCTCCTTGGCCAGCTCCTCCGCTTCCTCCTGCGTGCGGCCCCAGAGCGCCTTCACCGCGAAGCCCTCGTCTTTCAGCAGCGGGATGATGACACGGGCCGTGAGGCTGGTGCCGAACACGCCCACCCCGGGAAGCATGGCTGCTCAGGCCCGCCTGGTTCTGCTTTCAGCTCGGATCTCCGGTCGAACACGCGCACGCACAGCCCTCTAGCCAGTCCCGCAGCCGGCTCGCCGCGGTGCGCCAGCCGCCGTGCACCGGGCCAGGCGCCCGGGTGCCCAGAGCGCACGGAGCCGCAGGCGGAGCAGGCTCGGGCGCCTCAGTACGGTGACTGCTGCAGTGTCCGCCACGCGGGGCTCCAGTCCTTCCCGGAGGCGTCGGCAGGGACCCCCCGCGGCGCGCCTGCGGCCCCGAAGCCCCGCGGAACCCGGGCTCAGGCGGCGTCCCCGCCACAGCGCGGGCCGGCTGCGTGCGCCCCGCCGAGGTCGCTCCATGGCCGGCTCATCCCCGCGCCCGTGCCGCCGCAGCCGGGACCGGCTCTCCCCCGCGTCGTTTCCGCAGCCTGCGAGTCGCACGCAGGAGCCTCGACACACTGCCACAGACCGGACCGGCCGGGCTGCGGGGGTCCCCTTCCTCCCCGCCCGCTGCTCCGAATGAAATGCACTGGCGACCAGCAGGAGGCCGGCTAAGCTGGAGGCTCGGAGGGCGCCGGGCGTGGATATGGAGCTGCAGCGCGGCGGCGGCGGCCACGACCTGGGGCCAGCCTTCTCATTCTGCTGCCATGTTCGCTCGCCGCGCGGCTCGGGCGGCCTCGGCCCGGGGGCAGGCTAGGGCTCCGGGATCCCGCGGGAGGGCGGAGTTGGCGAGTTTGGCTGTCAGCGGCCGGGGGTTCCTGCCCCGCCCCCGCCGCAGCGCCGCGCGCCATTGGCCGCCGCGCACCGCCCCCGCCCCCGCCGCCGCGGGCTCGGGGTGCGCGCTGCGCCCGGGCCCAGAACACGCCCGGCTCCTTCCCCGCCCCACCTAGCTCGCCTCCTGCCCTTCGCGTCTTCCCTTTCTTCGCTGTCCACCACCTCCTTCTTCCCCTCGCCTCATTCCAAGCCCCGCCCCAAACAAGCCAATACATCTATCGAGTCAGGGCGCGCCCTAATAGGCTAGTCATCTGTGCCTTGCAAGAGAGTAGCGGGCGCCCGGGCCCTGAGAAGGCCGGGGCACGCGGCCAGGTGTGAGCAGCGGGTAATTACCACCTCCGCTCCGAGAGCGTTTCCTCCGTGCCGGACATCACGCTAAAGAAGCTTTCCTTGCATTCTCCCTTATTCCTCGCATTCTCCCTTATTCCTCACACCAACCTTAAGTTTAGGAAACCCATATAACCGATGATGTAACTGAGTCCTGGGAAGCTTCAGGGACTTGCGCATGGTCGCGTAACAGGTAAGCAACAGGCCTGGGATCGGAATCCAGGCTCCAGAGTTTGGGTGGCGAGCGGGGGAGTTCTCCCCTGTCCTTCTAAGAGAGCCTCCAATCGTGCGCCACCCTCTCTGGCCGCGCACGCACCGTCCAGCCGCCTTCACACCAGACGGTGTTGTCTTGCTAAGCTCTCCTTCCCCGGGAGGTCGGCACGCGCCTAGACTTTGCTGTGCTGGGCGGCCCCAGTGGCGTAGGGGTCACCGAAGCGGCTGCGGCACGTGTGTGTCACGTCTGGGTTTGGAGACGGAGGGGACGCTGGGCCAGAAGCCAAGCCAGCCTCTGGCCTCGGGCTTTGGTTCCTTCGCTGCCCCTTTCCGCGGCCTCCACTCTCCTGTTCCCCCACCTCAACCCTCTGCTCCCTTACTCAGCCCTGGCGGAAGAGCTGCCGGGCCAGGCCAAGGCTCGCCCAGCGCCCCTGGAGCGGTGGGAACTCTGTGCACGTCTGGGTTCCTGCCATATCATCGGCACCTCTCATCCTGCCTGCCTGGCTCGTAGTAAGCGCTCAATAAATATTTGCTAAATAAATGAATGAATGTTCACTGAATGCCTGTTTTGCCCCCACTTGGTGGTAGGAGGGGTGACTCACGCTGAAAGGCAGGGGACCTGGCCTCTAGTCCAAAGTCTCTGGAGATGTCAGACATCCTGTCATGTGCATCTCTCGTCTTCAGCACTCAGCTCAATGTGGCACAGGTCGGCCTGAACACAAGAGTGAAAAGTGTGATACTTGGAAGCTTTTAAAACAACAAAAGTAAACAAATGGGACCTAATGAAACTTAAAAGCTTTTGCACAGCAAAGGCAACCATAAACAAGACGAAAAGACAATCCTCAGAATGGGAGAAAATATTTGCAATGAAGCAACTGACAAAGGATTAATCTCAAAATATACAAGCAGCTCATGCAGCTCCATATCAAAAAATGAACAACCCAACCCAAAGATGGGCAGAAGACCTAAACAGACACTTCTCCAAAGAAGACATACGGATTGCCAACAAACCCATGAAAGGATGCTCACCATCACTAATCATTAGAGAAATGCAAATCAAAACTACAATGAGATATCATCTCACACCAGTCAGAATGGCCATCATCAAAAAATCTACAAACAGTAAATGCTGGAGAGGGTGTGGAGAAAAGGAACCCTCTTGCACTGTTGGTGGGAACGTACATTGATACAGCCACTATGGAGAACAGTATGGAGGTTCCTTAAAAAACTAAAAATAGAACTACCATATGACCCAGCAATCCCACTACTGGGTATATACCCAGAGAAAACCATAATTCAAAAAGAGTCAAGTACCACAATATTCATTGAAGCACTGTTTACAATAGCCAGGACATGGAAGCAACCTAAGTGTCCACTGACAGATGAATAGATAAAGAAGATGTGGCACTAATATACAATGGAATATTAGCCATAAAAAGAAACGAAATTGAGTTATTTGTAGTGAGGTGGATGGACCTAGAGTCTGTCATACAGAGTGAAGTAAGTCAGAAAGAGAAAAACAAATACCGTATGCTAACACATATATATGGAATCTAAAAAAACAAAAACAAAAATGGTTCTGAAGAACCTAGGGGCAGGACAGGAATAAAGACGCAGATGTAGAGAATGGACTTGAGGAGATGGGGAGGGGACGGGTAAGCTAGAACGAAGTGAGAGAGTGGCAGGGACATATATACACTACCAGATGTAAAATAGATAGCTAGTGGGAAGCAGCCGCAAAGCACAGGGAGATCAACTCGGTGCTTTGTGACCACCTAGAGGGGTGGCATAGGGAGGGTGGGAGGGAGATTGCAAGAGGGAGGAGATATGGGGATATATGTGTACATATAGCTGATTCACGTTGTTACACAGCAGAAACTAACCACTGTAAAGCAATTATACTCCAATAAAGATGTTAAAAAAATACAAATACAAATAAATAAAATAAAACAACTTGTAACAGCTGGCAATGAGGTGGGGCGTGTGGAGAGAGCAGGTTACCAAAAAAGCATGTGTATAACAGTACAGGGATGAGGCTTACCTCAGGGCCTTAGAAGAAAGGCACAGAGGACAGAGTGCTGGGGTGGCTGAGACAGAAGGGGTGTTGCCATCAATACCGACGGCCTTCTTTAGAGCAGAGGTTTTCAAAGAACTGAGGCAGGAACGCCCACAGGGGCAGGGGTGCAGGCAATGAGGTTAGACAAGAGGCACCTTCTCAGTACCCAGAGGCCAGGTCACATGTCAATGATGGTACCGCTTACATGGAGCAGAGGATGTAGAATGTGGCATTGGGGCTGGAAGCAGAGCTGGAGCATGTGGGGTTGACTCCTGGCTGTGGTACTTACTAGCTGTAGGCTCTTAAGCAAATTACTTCACCTCTGGGCCAGTTTCATCTGTAAAATTGGAGGAATAGTGGTATATACTGCCAAGGATTTGGGAGGAGTATATGAGTTAGTTTTATAAAGTCCTTAGTATGGTGTCGGGCACATAGTCAGCTCTACATAAATGTTAAATAATTATGGAGACTGGGTCCATTATCAACATCATTCCTTGATGGGAGAGACAATTGTACAAGGGCAGCAACATCTAGACACTAAGAGGAAGTTGTTTCTTTTCTTTTAAAGGGAACTCTATCCCTAACTGCAGTGTGAATAAAAATAAACCTTCCATCTACGTAATATGAAAAGAAAATGATCACATTTAATTCACATAAGAAATGCATAAAATAAACATGATCCCCATTTCACAGAAGGTAAAACTGAATCCTGGCAGCAACTCAAGCTTACAGGTCTAAAACAGAACGTTTCATTTCCAACCCATCTCCCAAACCATTGCTCCCTCAATTATCCCCATCTCAACAAATGGTACGACCAACCCACCAGTTGGCCCAAAACCTTGGAACCATTCAGGACTCCCCTCTCTCTTATACACCCTACAACCAAGCATCAGCAGGTCCTGTCTGCCCTGCTTTCACAGTACATCCAGAGTTTGACTGCTTCGCTGCCGTGGTGGGGAGCCCGAGTCACCATCATCACTACCTGGACCACAGCATCCGTCTTCTCACCGCTCTACCTGCTTCCACTCTTGGTCACCATAGTGTGTATTCTCCACTCACAGCCGGAGTGATCTTTTAAAAGACAAGTCAGATCATGTCCCACCAGGCTTGACACCTACCAGTGAATAAACTCCAAAGGCCTCAGGATGGCCTGAAGAGCTCTACCTGACCTACCCACCCCACCCCTGCCTTGTGTATGTCCTACCACTTTCCTCCCCCCACCCCACCTACCAGCACACTGGCCTCCTCACGACGCACTATACAGACTGAGCCTGGGCCTTTGAACTCACTGTTTCCTCTGCCCACTCCCACCACCACCCCCTCACGTATCCACGTGGCCCATTCACTTTACTCAGGCCTCTGCTCAGATGTCCCCTCCTCAGGTCTCCTTGCCTGACCATCCTATCTAAAATGACCTCTGTCACATTTCATCCCTTTGTCTGGCTTTATTTTTCTTTATAGCTCCTCTCACCGCCTCACATTGTATTAGATACCTGTTTATCTGTTTATCGTCCATTTGCCTCAATGAACTATAAACTTATTGAGATCAGAGGCTTGTGTGTCTTGTTCATTGCTGAATCCCCAGTGCCGGAACTTGTGTCTGGCACCTGCTAGATGATATACATTTGTTGGACAAATGTTTATACATTCTTCTAATAACCATGTACTATTATGAGGATTGTATGAGTTAATATTTATGAACTCCTTAGAACTGTGCCACATAACGGTTTAGGCCCTGGAAAAGTAAGGTTGAGGACAGCAGAGCCCTTGCCCCTGGTGGCCTGTTGACTGGGGACATGAATTACGATGGCGATACGGCAACTCAGGCCAAGTAGGGGCCTGCAGGGGATGATCTGGGAGCAGAGAAAGGCTTTGAAATCAGAATGGGAAGCCTTTGAAGGCTTTCAGAGAGAGGAGTGAGCTGGACCCAGGCTTTGAAAGCCTTGCTGGAGTTAGCTAGAAGAAAGAGGGGAGGGAGGCTGAAAACAAGCTAACTCAAGGTGGGAGGGTCTGTGTGAAGGAGGCCAGGATGTGATGGGGGATCACTGAGAGACTTAAAGCAGACAGTGCACTATCAGATTGGCATTTTAGAACCATCGCTCAGGCTCTGTTATGGAGGATGGATTGCACCCATCACAGCCGCAAGGAGACCACTGCAGTAACCCGAGCGTGAAGGAAGGAGACTGAGCAAAGGCGGCAGGCAGGGGACTGAGGATGTGGGCACAGGTGCCTGTGATAAAACAGGGCACTTTGGGCTTCCCTGGTGGCGCAGTGGTTGAGAGTCCGCCTGCCGATGCGGGGGACACGGGTTCGTGCCCGGGTCCGGGAAGATCCCACATGCCGCGGAGCGGCTGGGCCCGTGAGCCATGGCCGCTGAGCCTGCGTGTCCAGAGCCTGTGCTCCGCAACTGGAGAGACCACAGCAGTGAGAGGCCCGCGTACTGCAAAAAAAACCACCAAACAAAACAGGGCACTTTGTGCTACAGCAAGAGGATGAAATCTCCGGGGCCTCCGGCCCCGGGAGTTGGGGCAACTTCCCAGCCTGGGGCTAACAGAGAAGCTGGGTGGACATTTGTTTCTCACCAGCTCGGCAGGCCTTGCTTGATCGGCGCTGAGCTGGGGAGGATTACACATCAATTCTGAGCTTCTGATAACACAGACCTCTGAACCATAGCGCTTATACACACGATACCCTCCGACACATCTTATGGTTATTCCTCACGTTCTGCCTGTGAAACCCCCTTTAACCTGGATCCGAATCCCAGCACAACCTGACATTTTGATATTTTAAAAGTTCTGAAAATAGGCCTAGAATTTTCTTTCCCCTCAATCCATGGATTAGCTGCCAACCTCTACTGTTTGCATTTGGGTGAAGATTTCAGGCCCTATTTTAATTTCAGATAATTGTCATGTGACTCCCCAAAAAACATTGTAAACCTTCTTTTAGAAATGAAAATAGAAAGGATTTATTTTTTATTCACAGCCCTAGCATGATGATGAAATGGAATTTTTCTCATATTAATTTAGCTTTAATGATAATTTAAAGTATTTTTCATTATAAAAGTCACTTATACATATTACAGAAATTTCAGAAAACAAGATGACTCCTACCTTAATCTCTCTATCGTTACATAGCTGCTGTAAATAACTTGGTCTATTTGCTTCCACAATTTTGGAACTATTTTAATGAAAATGAGAAAGTCTTGCTATTTAGATTTGTTTATTCCTCTGATATAGAGTAGAAACAGGCTTTGGATAGTTTTAGGTGAGTGTCCATAAATACCCAATATCCTTATAAATCTTAGCATTTGTGGAATGAAATCCGTTTGCTCTTTGTAGAAATAGAGCTTTGCCAAGTTGAAAAACTAGCATAGTTATGACTGCCGAAGATTCTAGAGCAATTCTACTGAACAGTTCTAATATGCATCATGCTGAAATTTATACCCAAATTTGTTTCCATCAGTAGAGTTTTTTTTAAAGTACCTATTTATCATTATACTTTCAGTTCTGGGTTTTTGTTGTTGTTGTTAATAGCTACCATTTATTGGGTGCTGCTATACATGAGGCAGAAGCTAAGCACGTTGTATGCTTCTACTCCTCAGAGCTTTTTCAGGTAAGTACAATTATCCCCATTATTCCAAATAAAGAAACTGCTACGTAAAAAATTTGCGATACCACGGCCCCTATTTTGCCCTGACGGTGGGGCACTTGGCCCTCTAGAGAAGATGGAGATGGACACACACTTGCCTTTCTCTTCTTTGTCCCCTTCCCCTAACGAAGGGCAACTGACCCCCAGAGGAGGGCTTCACTAGAGCTGCCATCCAGGTCAGGAGAGAGGTGCCCCGCTGTGCCGCTGCTCCCGGGGAACAGGGGCAGGGACAGTACTGCCCACTGTCATCCCCAGGTTGCCCGCAGTAGCCTCCTAACAGCACTGACCCTTACACTCTTGACACCTCTGATCTGTAAGTAATCAGAGAGAACTTTGCAAAGCATGTCACTGACTTGTTTCAAACCCTCCACTGCTTTCCTCCTGCCCTTGCAGCACAATCTAAACCCCTCTATGTGTCCCGGGAGGCTCTCTGCTCTGTCCCTCCCCTCCGTGTCTGATACCACTCGCTCTCCAGCTGAGTGTCAGTCACACTCGCCTCCTCTTGATTCTGCATTCTTGCCTGGTTCTCTCCTGCCTTAAGACCTTTGCACTTTCTGTTCCCTCTGCTGTCAGTGCGGCTCCTTGGCCCTCCATTCACCTGCTGGCTTATTCTCAGCCTTTTGGACTCAACTCACATGTGGCATCCTCCCCACTGCAATGATGGTAGATTCTTTCCAACCCGCTTTGGGCTGCTTTCCAACACCGCCCTTCTTAATTCCATTCAGCCATGTACACAATCTTCTGGAGTTTGCTTCCTTGACCACTGCCTGTCTCTCCTGGCTGGAGTATAAGCTCTTTGCACCCAAAACTCTTGTTGGCCTCATTTATTGCTATATTTCCATGGCCTAAAACAGTACTTGGTACCTTACTGATACATAATAAATCTTTGTTGAATAATTAATCACACAGTAAAATGTTCTAATACCACACAATGGCATGGAAAAATGATTACAGCATAATGTTATATTTAAAAAGCCAAGAAGACAACACTGCATATATATATATTATTGCAACTCTATATTTTTTTAATTGGGGTAAAATATTCATAAAATTTTCCATTTTCATAATCTTACTGTACAGTTCAATGGCATTAAGTCCACTCGCATTGTTGTGCATTCAACTACATATTTTTTCAACATCTTTATTGGAGTATAATTGCTTTACAATGTCGTGTTAGTTTCTGCTGTATAACAAGGTCAATCAGCTATATGCATACATATATCCCCATATCCCCTCCCTCTTGCGTCTCCCTCCCACCCTCCCTATCCCACCTCTCTAGGTGGTCACAAAGCACGGAGCTGATCTCCCTGTGCTATGCAGCTGCTTCCCACTAGCTAGCTATTTTACATCTGGTAGTGTATATATGTCCATGCCACTCTCTCACTTCGTCCCAGCTTACCCTTCCCTCCCCGCGTGTCCCCCGTGTCTGCGTCTTTATTCCTGTCCCACCCCTAGGTTCATCAGAACCATTTTATTCTTTTGGATTCCATATATATGATGAACTACATATTTTTAAGAAGAAATAACCTACGAAATAAAAACTGCTTCTTTCTACATGACTGTATTTTCCTTTTTTTCTTACATTTGAAATAAAGGAAAAAAAAACATGTAAAGGTATAAATGAACTAACAGCTCTGGTCCCATGCTCAGAAATTTCTTTCATCTCCAGGTCCAACTCTGAGTAAATGAACTCGTTGAGGCAGGGAGCCTAAATACGTCTAGCTAGTTACCAGTCCTCTGAAATACAAAAAGAATAGTTGACTCAACTAGGTGGTTTAACGACAGATTTCTTATGTGTTGCTCACCAGGCCAAGAGAAACTCAGATGCCCCTTAAAGCACCACCACCAAACCTGTGGCTCTTGGAGGGTGGAAATGGGTTTAAAGTAAGTATGCAGGTGCTTGGGCATCGCAAGTTTAAGTGGAAAATACAGAACTTTTCTTCTTGATGTGTGAAAATCCTCAGGACACTTAGCCTCTTCAGGCCCATGATTCTCTGGAATAATGCTTTTCTGTGTAACTTTCGGCTACTTCTGTCAGCATGTGAAGGCATGGGGGCAGACGGTAGAATTGCTCCATAAATAAACAAAGTATGTAGGGTGCTTTTATCGGACAGATCAATAAGTACATAGGAAAACTCTTCAGCATCCCAAATCATTAACACACTGCTTACATACACAGATTAGCACACTAGAAGAGTAACCCTTGTAACAGTCCGGCAGAAAGTAACTACTACTGGGGAGAGAATGATGTGGCCTTTGCAATTCAGATTTTAGGAACAGTTCCTGGTTTAAAGGGTAAGCACATAAAACAATATATGCTCCATTTTAAAGAAGTCACTATTTACTCACCAAGGCAACATACAGAACCCAAAAGTCAATCACTTGAGCTATACGTATCGGGGCAGAGATACCATAATGTAGACTGTGGCCCTGTAGTTACGCGGTCCAAAGGGCTGAGAGACACAGGGCTTGTTCTTACACAGAGGGAATCAGGGGCAAATTGTGGCCTGGGACAATAATAGCAGAAAGGACATGGCATGCAACTCAAGCACAATGGGAGTAGAAGGAAACCAAGGCCATTCATTCATTCATTCATTCACTCAGCCAGGGATGATAGTAAAACTATTTAATATCTGGTATATCATGGGCACAAACCAATGCAAACAAACGCCGGTACCCCTGGAGCAGGGTCTCGGAGGCCCGCTGCTAGATCAAACAGCAACAGGTTAGCTGCTGAGTCCTGGTCAGGCCCGGGAGACCTGGTGGAGAGGTCAGGGCTGTGGGGTGACAGCACTCAAAGCTCAGGGCAGCCGCTGACCGTTTCCACGAGCCATACAACCAGGCTGGGTGCGTGCGTGCTAGCTGACCAGCGGCCCTGCATTCAATGTAGGGCCATTTCCCGCCTGCTCTGCGTGGGTCCCCTAAATGCTCACTGGGAATACAGAGCTGAAAGATGCCCGTGTGTCCCTCAGGGAGCTCACGGCCTTGGGCATCAGACAAGCAAACAGGCACTTGCAATGCAGTATGTGGGGAGCATAAAACTACAGTTTGTGACACACACACAGACCACGGGGGAGGGAGGCAGAGGCAGAGGAGAGGTGGTGGTCAAGTTAGTAGAAAGGAATAGGAAATGCTCCTTGCCTCAATAAAATGAATTTAGACCCTCTCTAGTAAGCAATGGAGGGACAGTCCACACAGGGGCGGGGGAGCAGATTCTTCTGGAATTCTCTTTGCCTTTGAAGGCTCTCACCAGCTACTGCGACCACCACAATAACCTGGCTGTCTTTTCCCACCCCTGGGACCCCAGGCCGCTCGCGCACACCTTTTGTCCTTCCTCTTCACACACAGCGAAGACATGACTACAACTTTTCAACAAAACTTTGCAGAGGGCTGGGAGCTAAATCATATCAGGTATAACATGAAACTTGAAAATGCGGCTTACAAGTTAAAGCATATTTACCTTCAGCTCACAGAGCTTGCCTACCTCTGCCACTTCGTGGTACACAGATCAACGGTGTTTGACGGCACACTGGGGTAAACCAAGGAAGGCCTCATGGGGGTGGGGGTGACTGCCTGTGGGCCCTCGGGTCCCCTGGGGGAGGAGAGACCATCTCTCAAGCAGAAATTTAACTCACTGGGCCCTCTGCCTGCAGGTTGGGAAGCTTGCTTGTGCCCCAGCTAGAATGTCATCTAGCAGTGGAGTGGCGCTCATGAATGTGCAAGACCACAGTCAGAGAGATGACAGGAAGAGGAAGCAAGGGAACCCCTGGCTGCTGAAGAGCACAGAAAGGAGAAAAGCCTGGCTAAGAGAGTCCAGCTCTAGAAAATTGGAGAGAAGTCCTGTTCCTGTTGCTGAATTTCTGGTGACAATTCTACCAGCTGAAAGAAAGAACCAGCCCCACAAGGACTCACACGGAGTTAAGGAAGGGCTAGTTATAGGATAGAGACCTTCCCTAGCTAGAACACCAACCCTCGGGCCAAGCTAAATGAATATACAATTCCCCTTAATTTAATTCATGTCAACCCACTCTGATCTAATCAGATCATACGCCAAGTTAAGGAACCCCTATCAGGTATCGGCAAAGGAGAAATAACCGAAAGAGGAAGGGCCCGATTAACCATGCGTCCTAACTGTGCTGTTTGAGCAGAGACCACTTCTGCATCAACCTTTCTGGTTGTTAGGAGCGGGTCACAGCGGCGGTGACACAGCTGACATTCACACCATCCTAACGTGCTCTGGCATGTCCAAGGGCAGGAGCGTTACACTAGACCTGGGGTGGAGTGGGGTGCAGCCTGCGGTGGCAGGGCTGGTTTCTCCAGGACTAGGTGATGCCTCTGGTTTCCCAGGCTCTTCCTCAGGTTCTGCTTCTGGAACCCTTCCTCCCTTTCTGATGAGAGGAGGTTCCTGAAAGACAGACTCTTTTTTAATCCTATTTTCCAAACAAAGTATATATTTATTATGAAAACAATACCTCATATTTAGAAATAATAATAGTTATTTAGAAAGAATCTTCACCCAACAAATAAAGAGTACACATCCTTTGTAAGCCCACCCAGAGCATTTACACATTTGACTATTGGTTAGGGCACAAAGGAAATCACAACGAATTCCAGAGGAATGATCTCATGCAGGATATGTTCTTTTACCACAATGCGCTGAAAATAGAAACCAACAGTAGACACGTATTCTCCCATCCCATAAATTTGACAATAAAAAAATACTGTTCTAAATAATCTCTGGATGAAAAAAGAAACCGTAATGAAAATGAAAAATATTTAGAAATAATACACAACGAAAACATGCACATAAAAACATTTGAGATACAGCTAAAATTATACTCAAGGGACAACTGAGAGCTTAAATGTATATATATATATATTTTTTTAGAAAACAAGAGAGTTGAAAATTAATGAATAAGCACTCAACTGAGTGATTTAGAAAGAGAAAATAATAATCTAGAAAGAAAGAATCGAAGGAAAATTAATGTAAAGCACAAATAATAGAATCTAAAACCAAGAATATAAAAATTATCAATAAAACCAAAAGATCACGAATTAAAATAATAAAATACTCTTTCAGAAAGTGATTAGAAAGAGGAGAAATAGCAAAATAAACAATATTAGGACAAAAATATACTACAGCAAAATCTTGCCTACAATTTAAAAAACTTTCATGAAATGGTCAACTCTACAAAAAAATATAAATTACAAAAGTGACCCAAGAAGAAACAGAAAGTCTGAATATACCAATAACTATTAAAATAATTGAATGGCTAGTCAAATCTCTCTTCTCAAAAAAGGTAACAGATTCATCAACTTGACAGGCAAATTTAACCAGACCTTTAGGGGACAGATAATTCCTATCGTAGCCAAACAGTTCCAGACAGTAGGAAAAAGGGAAAAGCTACCTAATTCATTTTATTAGGTTAATATATGTAAAAAGAACAGCATTTTTTGAAAAAGAAACAAAAGTATAGACCAATATCATTTATCAATATAAATGCAAGAATTTTACATAAAAAACTAACAAATCTAATTTATCAGTAATAAAAGTAATCATAACTAAGTAGATTTTATCCTGTAAAAATATATATGACTCAACATTAGAAAATGTACCATATTACTATAAAATATGAAGATATAAAAAGGATAAAAACCATATGATAATAAATACAGAAAAATATATAAAATGTAAGCAATAAAATTCAGTTAAAATTCATTAAAAAATAATAAAACTTCTAAATATCAGTAGGAACTTAACTTGATAAAATATTTCCCCCAAAAAACCCTATAATAATATCATACTAAGTGATGAAACTTTAAACAAAGTCTTTTTAAGTTCAGGTACAAGTCAGGGTGCCCATTTTCACCCTGACTTTGCAACATTGGACAGGAAGTCCTTGCCAATGAAAGGAGACAAGAAAAGAAGAGGCAAAAGAATAAGGGAGAAAGAGATAGAATGCTCATTATTTGCAATTTGTCTTCATTGAAAATCCAAGAGAATTTTCAGACAAACCATAAGAAAAAACAAGAGGGTTTAGCACGATTGCCGCAAACAAGATCAACATAAAAAATTAGCATCCCTTTATACCTTCAATAACCAATTAGAAAAGGTAGTAGAAAAGCTTCTCATTCATGATGGCAATAGAAATGATATTAAATCTAAGAAAAAGTTAAGCAAATGATATTCAGGACTTTATAGGGAAAATATTCAATATAAAAAGTTGTTTAGGGCTTCCCTGGTGGCTCAGTGGTTGGGAATCCAGGTGCCAATGCAGGGTACACGGGTTCGAGGCCTGGTCCGGGAAGATCCCACATGCCGCAGAGCAACTAGGCCCATGTGCCACAACTACTGAGCCTGTGCTCTAGAGCCCGCAAGCCACAACTACTGAGCCCGCGCGCCTAGAGCCCATGCTCTGCAACAAGAGAAGCCCCCACTCGCCACAACTAGAGAAAGCCTGCGCACAGCAACAAAGACCCAACACAGCCAAAAATAATAAATAAAAAAAAGGTTTAAAAAAGAAAAGCTGGGGGCTTCCCTGGTGGCGCAGTGGTTGAGAATCTGCCTGCTAATGCAGGGGACACGGGTTCGAGCCTTGGTCTGGGAGGATCCCACATGCCGCGGAGCAACTAGGCCCGTGAGCCACAACTACTGAGCCTGCGCATCTGGAGCCTGTGCTCCGCAACAAGAGAGGCCGCGATAGTGAGAGGCCCGCGCACCGTGATGAAGAGTGGCCCCCGCTTGCCACAACTAGAGAAAGCCCTCGCACAGAAACGAAGACCCAACACAGCAAAAATAAATAAATTAATTAATAATAAACTCCTACCCGCAACGTCTTCTTAAAAAAAGAAAAGCTGAATACATTGACAAAAAGAAAGGCTTAATATTCTTTCTCCAAATGAATCTATAAGTTCAATATAATGCAATTTTGAAAAAGAAGTGTAAGGATGGGGAAAGAGCGGTATCAGTAATCTACTGACTTACAACAAACCTCTGCAACACTTAGTGGCTTAGAACAACTACCGTGACTGAAGCCTGGGATGAGCTCAGCTGGGCAGTTCTGCTGCCCTTGCAGGTGGTCACTTAGGTGGCTACGTTCAGCTGGGGGCTCAGCACAGGGCTAGGCCCAGCTGGCTTGCTAAGAGAACTAGCCTTCTCTCTTTCTCTAGGGAGTCTCTGAGTTTCTCCCTCTCTGGATGATATCTCCCTGTGGTGTCTCTCCAGCAAGGTAGCCAGACTACTTACACGGGTAACTAGTCTGGCTCCCGAGAGCACAAGACAAAAGCTTACAGGACTAAGGTTTAGGCCAGGAACTGGCATAGTACTACCTCTATCCCATGCTAAGATAAAAGCAAGTCACAAGGCCAATCTATCAATAGATTTAAGAGTTGGGGACTACGCAGGTCTGTATACAGGTAGTGTGGTTCATCGGGTACGTACCACAAATGACCTATCATGCATGGAGATTTGTAAAGTTAAAAAGTGTAGTGTTGGTGTAGGACCAGATAAATAAATCAACGGATTAGAACAGAAGACCGAGAAACAAATGTCTACTTATGTGGAAAACTGATAAATTATAGAAGTGTCATTACAGATTAGAAGGGCTTCTACAAGTTAGTAGGGTTGGGACAAATGACTTTTTACACTTATGGTGGGTTTCAACTGCCACACAATCTCTGATATGCCTCCCTGTGAGATGTGGAGTATAAATTCCCCTCCCACTGAGTGTGGGCTTAACTTAGTGAATAGAAGTGGGCTCACTTCTGATGAACAAAGTAGAAGTGACAATGTGTGGCTTTAGAAATTATGTCATAAAAGGCATTGTAGCTTCCTGCTTACTCACGCTTTCTCTCTCTTTCTCGAATGGATCTTGGGCTCTGGGGGAAGCTAGCTTCCGTGTCATGAGGACTCTCAGGCAGCCTCGAGGAGAGTCTCTATGGGGAGGAACTGAGGCCTCCTGCCAACAGCCATGTGGCTGAGCCATCCTGGAAGCACAGCCTTCAGATGACTGCACCCCACCTGCAACTTCTGAAGAGACCCTGAACAAGAACCAGCAGCTAAACTACTCCCAGATTCCTGACCCTCAGAAACTGTGAGGTAATAAATGTTTGTGGTTCTAAGCTGCTAAGTTTTGGAGTAATTGGTGATGTAGCAATAGGTAACTGACAAAATCTCTTACCTGCAAAAAGAAATAAAATTGGATCCCTCCTCACACAAAACTTTAGATTTTTTTAGAAGATAATATGGGACAATATCTATGATTATAGAAAAGATTTCATAAATCAGGCACAGACATGCAGACACATGCCATAAAGGAAAAAACACCATATCCAAGGTTAAAAGATAAATGACCATCAGGGAGAAGATAGCTGCAACCTCTAGTATCCCGAACAAATAGAGAACCCCATTAAATAAGTAACGAGAAGACAAACAGCCCAATAGAAAAATAGGTAAAAGTAATAAATAGGTAATTCATGGAAGAGGCAGCCTAAGTGACCTTTAAACCATCTCACTGGTAACAAGAACAATGCAACTTAAACCAGGATGAGATTCTATTTCTCAACCATCAGACTGACAAAAATGAACAAATCTAAAATTATCAAGGGTTGACCAGGATGTGGGTAAATGGGAATTCTCATACATTGCTGATGGGATTATAAATTGTTAGAGCCATTGTGGACGCAATATGGCAGCCTGTAGTAAAACTAAACATGTACATACACTGTGATCTGACAGCTCCACGTATAGCAATTGTAGACTTTCCAGAGAGAATTTCTGGCACCATTGCACAAGAAGACCCATACAAGGGTAGTTATTACTGAATTGATTATGGCAGAGAAATATTTGAATCAACCTAAATGTTCATTAATAAAATGAATAAAAGATGGTATATGTAAGCCAAACATTACACTAAACTACAGTTATAGATATATATTTCAAGAATGGATGAAGATGTATCAAGTTAATACCATCTATATATATTTATATATAAATATTTAGGGTTGCCCTCAGATCCCATTTCCCCTTAGCCTAATGGAATTTCCTCTTGTTTTGGGAGCCACGTATTTTAAATTCAAACATTCTTTGAAGGCACCCAGAATTGCTAACCAAATTCTGGTTCCTTTATGAAATGAGACCTGCATTCATGGAAGTCACAGGATGGACAAGGTATCAAAGGTGGCATCTGTGTAAGTTACCAGGACCTGCTGCTGCTGGGTTCGTCAATCAGTGAGCACCTGAACTAAAGGCATGTCCCAGTGGTGGCATTACCAAGTTACTCAGGAGTCTCAGAGGCAGAAGCGCCAGTTTCATTTTAAATTATCTGGCAGTCACCTGCTCAGGATTTCTTCCTTCTATGGCTAACTCTCATTTTCAGTCATTTTCCACTTGCAAAGGACTCTGCTTGGGCTGAATGCTGAGCAGGTGACCTGCCTCTTTTTGCTTACATAAATGGGGGCATATTTTTGTCTAGTGTTGTAAAGAGAATCAGTAGAATAGTTCAGAGTAGCCACTGAAGCATCTTAGGACCCATCCAACACTGGGGAGGAAACCCTCATTAGAATGGAGACAAGTAAGCAGTCAAATGGAAATCCCAAAGTTTATTTAGAACTCCCAGGAGAGATATGAGTGTGGGCCTTTTATGGCAACATCTGAGAGGGCAACTTGAAAGCCAAGCTTTGGAAATAGAGGTTCAGGTAGAGCCCTTGGGATGAAAGGATGAGGTAACAGGTTTCTAACGCCAGCTATACCATGGACAAGTGGGCAGCGGGGTGACAAGCATTGAGAAACCTGCTGCTATGGCTTCTGATTCTCAGATCAGCTTCCCTACCCAAAGTTCTGCTACATAGAGCCGCAGACAGCAGCCCTATTCTACCAGCCGGAGGGTAAGAGAGAGTAGACAAGACAAAGAAGGACCCACAGCCATTCTCCACCTCAACAGTTGGTCACTGTTGGCTCTGCTGGACTGGAGCCTCCTTCCCTGAAAAGTGAGAGGACTGTGTGAATAAGTGACTAAGGTCCTACCCAGTTTGCATAAACTAGTGTCCATTATCTTGTACCCATTCATTCCATGAACCTGTTCATCCCCGTCAGGTACTGCGCTGGACTGTTCTAGAAGTACTTGTGCCATAGGGGAAAAGAGAAGAGAACCTGAAAAATAACTGCTCCAATAGATTTGTTTACAATGTGCACACAAATAAGTAGACTGTGGTATAACTACAGACCAGTCCAAGTCTGGATGTAGAAGGCAGAACGCTACCTTTACTTTTCTTTCCTGTGACTCTCATTAACCATAGCATAGTCGGTATAATACATGTGGGTAGGTTTTGTGGTTAAAGTAGAACACTCCTTGAAAACTGGCTCCAAAACTCAGTAACCACATTTTTCTCTGAGAACAATGGAAGTACTTATTACTATATCCATTGCATGAAGATCTAATACCCAAATACGCCCATACTAGATGCTATGCCAACCCCATTAACATTCATAAGATGTTAAAGACACAGGGGCTTTGAAAGGAAAAGTTGGGTGGTTCGTTTTAATCCTTCAAGAACTCAAACAAATTAACACCACACTGTAAATCAACCAAACTTTAATAAAAAAAAATTTTTAAAAAGAACTCAAGTAGTTACTCTTAGCAGGAGCACGTAGCTCACCAGTAAGCAAATTGAAATACACAGAAAACATTTTTTATCATTTGAAGACTTGGAAATTTTCTATTCATATGTTTGAGCTCCAATCCCATGTCAAGATTGTGTCAGGATTCAGAAAGCCATATTGCACTAGAAAAGAGTTGAGCTCTCTAAAAGTGAATCCTTTTGTGTTTTTTTCTTTTTAGCTAATAGAGACATGGATATTTTTAATGAATTATAAGAAAACTGCAGTTTATCTGTAAAGAGAGCTATGAGAACCTTTATCTACTCTATAATCAGAAAACCAACTGATTATTTTTCTTCTAACCTAAACTGTTATACTGATGTCCATTCTGGATTTTCCAAATGATTCAGATTTACAACTGTGTACTTCATAATGGAGGCTACCTTCTAATTAGGTGAAGCAATGGGAATAAGATTTGGGGAAAAAGAATATATTTTCTCAGATTTAGATTGCTCTCCTAAAATATTAAAATTTATGAGGTTTATAATGCATTCTTTACTTTAAAAAACTCATTTATTAAAAAGTTCTTTAATCAAAAGTGGGTAGTGAATTATCCCAAGGTGCTCACATCTGTGTAACACCTGCCAGGTCAATAAGTAGAACATTACCAGCACCCCAGAAAGGCCCCTCTAACCCCCTCTATTGCTATCCCCTCCCCACTCCCCAAAGTTAACCACTGTTCTCACCTCTAACAACAAAGATTAGTTTTGCTAGTTTTAAAATTTTTACATAAATGGAGTAATATAATATATATATTTTTGTATGACTTCCTTTATTCAACATATTGTTTTGGAGAGTCACCCAGGGTGTTCTGTAAAGCTGTAATCCCTTCATTTGATGGCTATGTAATATTCCATCGTGTGACTATACAACAATTTATTCGCTCTTGCTACTGTTCATGGATATTTGGGTTTGCTTACAATTTGGAGTTGCTAGAAATTGTGCTGGTATGAAGAGTCTGGTACGTGTCTTTTAATGCATATCTCTGCAGGGATTTCTGTTGGGTATACACCCAAGAATGAAACTGCCGGGTCATAGGTTATATGAATGTTTGATTTTGAGAAATAATGCCAAACCGTTTTCCAAAGTGGTTGTGAAGTTTCATTTATTCTTGGCAGTCACTCTTTTTCTACTTCTGGCAACAGAAAGTAGAGTGAGAAGGATTTTTAATGTCTTACAGGTTTCTTGGAACAAAGTATCTTTTTATAAACACTATTTGAATGAGTCAAGTTTAAAGTAATTAAGGATTCAGAGATTAAATTTATTTCTACACTACAAATATTTTTTTAAAAAGAAGTGCAGAAGTGCTTGGGGCAAAATACATTCGGGATTTCCTTGTTGTCAAAATATCTGAGAAGTGATTCCAGCTGCCCAGCTCAAATCATCCACAGCTGGGCTGGCCAGTTTCTGACTTGATATTAACCTGGGGTTTTCAATAAAAGAAACAAAACAGAAGGTAGGATCCCCAGTATAAAAGCAATATCACGCCCATGAACTTAAGCAAATAAGCAAACATTTTCAGTATAGCCATAGCTCCACCAAGAAGTGAGGCAGCTTTGAAGATTTTTTTTTTTTTCAGGTTTCTGAGGTTGGAAATCTCCTTCTCCCTGATATGGATGACAGGCAGAAACAAACAATTGTAGTTGGAAACAGAAGTTGTTTTTCAAAGGACACTGCAACGCCCATTGGGCTGTCCTCTACCAACTTGATCATTCATTGTAGAGCTGTCTTTCTTCTGGGTAAGAAGTTTGCATTCTCTCTGGCAGGACTGTGAGAGAGCGGGTTCGCCAGCACACCCGCTGGGTTCCTTAATCAATTTCTTGCCAAGATCAGCAAGGTCCCAGTGTAACAAATTAACATTTTTGTGTGTACAAGTTCATAAAGGCTAAGTAGCCAGTTAAGAAAATTGTCCAGATATCCTGCACTAAAAATTGTTCAAGAATTTACGATTAAAACAGGTAAGTTGTGAATATTCACACAATGGAATACTATGTAGCGATGAGAATGAAAGGACTACAGTTACACAGAACAATACCGGCAAGTCTCACGGACTTCATGTGGAGTGGAAGAAGTCAGACACAAAAGTTCACAAACGGGCAAATTTATGGCGACAGAAGGGAGAATAACATGACGTTGGTAGCGGCTGGCTGGGAGGAGGACCAAGGCGGGATGCTGGTGGGCTGGTCGCATTCTATCTCTTGATTGGACTGTTGTTTACATGGATGTGTTCATTTCGTAAAAGGTTAACAAGGTGTGTAATTACGATGTGTGCACTTTTTTGTTATGTTTGTGTATTTCAGAATTTTTTTAAAATAAAGTTGAGAGAAAAGGTAGGCTGACCTTCATTGTGATTTATTTTTTTGAGCAGTCCAGCAGTTTATGGTAATGTTAAATAAGCCACTCCCTGCTCAGGAGCACAAAGCCTTCCTAAATCTTTAGTAGTAATTTTTTAAATTTTTAAATTTTAAATTTTAATTTTTTAATCTTTAGCAGAAATGATTACCAATTTATGGAATAACAGCTACGTATTAAGCTTTGTGTAAGGTCTTGTACATACGTTATTTCCAGGCATTCAAACAAACATTCAAAATAGGTAACATCGTCCCCAGAGCACAGATAAGAAAACAAAGTTCAGAGACGTTTAACCATTTCCCTAGGTCACGCAGCTAGTCGGTGCCAGGGCCAGATCTGAACGCTACATTTTTCCTCATCATCCAGCCATTTAGGAAGGCCCCCTGACTCACCGTTGCTGCAGGGCAGAGGAAGTAGGGTCTAGGGCAAAATTAGGGTGCACCGTGCAGTAGAGGCTTGCCCACCTGTGAGCTCACGAGGGGCCACATCAGACAGTGTCCAAGACGAGAGGTAAATTCAACTCGGGGTCACTTTAGTGATTAAACCCTGATGAACCGCAACCTTCTACCCAGCTGCTATGATCACAGCTTGGAGCATCCACTCCTCTTCAAACCAAGCACACACATCTCCTCCTCCATGAAGCCTTCCCAGATACACGAGGCCACAGGCTCTCACTCTTTCATCTTAGGGAATCCCTTCCACACACACCGTTTAATTTCATCATCACAATAAGTTGCCAGTAAGTGCTCTCCCCTTTCCTCAAACGAGGAAACCAAGGTTTAGAGAAGCTAAGTGGTATTCTCAAGGTCAAAACAGTAGTAAGAGGGCTTCCCTGGTGGCGCAGTGGTTGAGAGTCCGCCTGCCGATGCAGGGGACACGGGTTCGTGCCCCGGTCCGGGAGGATCCCACATGCCGCGGAGCGGCTGGGCCCATAAGCCATGGCCGCTGAGCCTGCGCGTCCGGAGCCTGTGCTCCGCAACGGGAGAGGCCACAGCAGTGAGAGGCCCGCGTACCGCAAAACAAACAAACAAAAAAAAAACACAAAGCATGCAATTTAAAACAGTAGTAAGAGGTCAAGCTGGGCTTCAAAGTTGGGTTCAAATTCTCCTAACCCCTCCCCTCCCCCTCTGACCCACAGCCCTCCTCTGCTACCCCTTTGCTCCCTGTGGGATGGCATCTTTGGCTTTATCACACTTTCCTGTGATCAATGACTTCTTTGCATGTCTCCCTGACTAGATGGTGAAGAGAATTTGCAGAGACTTTTTGATTGTATATCCCCATTCCTTAGCAAAGTACCTGATAGAGATGAATCAATGCATACTAATCCTGCATCCCTCTTAGCTAAATGTTAAATAACCAACTGTGATTGAGAGGCAGGGAAGTTAAGAGGGGTCAAAGCAAAGAAGCCAGGCTCAAATCCCAACTCATCTTACTAGTTGCGTGCCCGTGGGTAGAACATGCAATTTCTCTGTTTCCGTATTCGTTAAAAGAATGTAAAAACCGGGCTTCTCTGGTGGCGCAGTGGTTGAGAGTCCGCCTGTCGATGCAGGCAACACCGGTTCGTGCCCCGGTCTGGGAGGATCCTGCCTGCCGCGGAGCGACTGGGCCCGTGAGCCATGGACGCTGAGCCTGCGCGTCCGGAGCCTGTGCTCCGCAACGGGAGGGGCCACAGCAGTGAGAGGCCCTCATACCACAGAAAAAAAAAAAGTATGTAAAAACCATCCCTGTTTCATAAGGTTGTTCTCTTAGTTCAGGCTACTACGGTATGGACTGAGCGGCTTAAACAAGAAACATTAATTTCTTACTGTTCTGGAGGCTGGAAGTCCCAGATCAAGATGCCAGCAGATTCAGAACCTGGCGAGGCTTGCAAGTGACCAGCCACCTTCCCGCTGCGTCCTAACTTGGTGAGGAGAGAGGGAGCGCTGGCGTCTCTTCTTATAAGGGCAGTAATCCCATCATGGCGGCTCTAGCCTCGTGACCTCTTCTGAACCTAATTACCTTCCGGTGGTCACATCTAATAACATCACATTGAGCATTAGGGCTTCAACATATGATGTGGGTGGACACTAATATTCAGCCTATAATGGCTGTTATGAGAATTAAATGAATTGAATTATATTAAGTGCTTAGAGCCATGCCTGGTACAGAGTAAAAGCAAACATACCTAGTACAAGGTGAAATTAGCCAGGTTACCTGGGCAGCTTACAAAGAAAACCACTGTGGGAATACAAGGCAGAATTGTCACCTATTCTTGGATGTGCACCAGGTGCCAGGTACTGTGTTCTACATGTCTGTTCACCACCTCGATACTGTGTGGCAGGGATATTATCTCTGTTTTACAGATGAGAAAGCAAAAGCTTAGTGAGGTGAGAACACTCACCCCAAGACACCCAGCCAATCAGCCTGCAGCGGGCTGTGAACTCAGGTGTACCTGCCTTTGCAGTCCGTGCTCTTAAACGATGGGCTATATAGTAAGGCTGTCTCGGGGCACCTGGGGATGGCTTTAAGGGTGAGATACGACGTGAGATGAATCTTGAAAAATAAGTCAGATTTTAAGAAGTGGAAATGTCTGTAGCCCTCATTTGGGCACCTGATGTTCAGCACGGTGTCCTGGATAATGGCTTTGGTGGGGTCAAACCAGAAACTCAGCACTATGAACGTTGGCCGCGGTGGCGGTCCCGTGCAGTGTAGGCTATTTAGCAGCACCCTTGACCTCTACCTACTAGATCCAGTAGCACACCCCTCTCTCCCAGTGATGACAAGCAAAAATGTCTCCAGATTGTTCCCCCTACGGGGACAAAATCTGTAGTTGAGAACCACGGGTCTGTGTGTATGTGTGGTGTCAATAACACAGCTGTAAGCAGCATGAAGCCAGCAACATACCGTGCCTTTTTGCATTCTCCAAACTAATAACCCAATTCTGGAAACAGAGCAATTGCTCCCCAAAATACTCACTGAAATGAATTCAGTTGTCATTACAGCCACCTTACATCTTTCAGAGTAACCCCCATCTGTCCTTCAGATCTCACCTCAAATGTCTCCTCTTCAGGGATGCTTTCCCCACATCTGGACTTGTTGTCAGGTTCTCTTTTTTGTTTTACTCTCGGTGAGGAGGTATTGTTATCTGTATTCTCTAATTCGTTCCTCCAGCACCCTGGCGTGGGAGTAGCAGACAGGGCTGTGGCCCAATATTTTCATTAAGGAAACTAAAGCTCAGACAGCGAATGAGGCATGTTCAAGATCACACAGCCAGTAAATGATAGACTAAAACCTCAGTCACGTGACAGTGGGCGGGTCCCCTAGAGGGACGGAACAGTAGATGCTGAGCAGAGCATCAAGGGGGCTGGCGTTTGAGGCAGAGCACCCATCACAGAAGAAAACTGGAGTTTAAGGAGGGAAGTTGGTCAGAAACCAAGGACCAATACCGTGTGAGTACGAGACTGCATGGGGATGGGTACCTCCAAAACACACTTGACACCAGCCTACAGCACCTGACTAACCCAGGATGAAGGGTTACGCTCCGTGGTTAAGCCAACTGGTGAATCTGCGAATAAATGTCTGGGCTTGGTTCAGGTTTGAGGGACGCTGAGCTGCAGGTGGAGAAAGGAGGAGTCTGGGTGAGGCAGTTGATCCATCGCGTGTGCCCAAATGTGTTGGATTCCTAGTGTGCTGAATTCACTGTCCTCTCCTGGGGAGATGTCAGTCATTCATTCAGTCACTGATGTCAGTAATTGGCACCTACTGTTGTGCTGGGCCTGTGATGGGCACAGAAGATATGGAGGTAAGCACAATACAGGTGGTCCCTATCTCTCAACCTTAATCTAATTATTACACAAATAAATGTTTAATTACAAACTGTGACAGGTCTTAGGAAGGAAAGGCACTGCATGCCATGACAACATGTGACAGAAGGACATCTCACCCAGTCTGAGGGCTGGGGAAGTGTTCCCTGAGAAGGTGATAATTGAGCTGAGATCTAAAAAATGAATAGAAGGTAATTATTTTTGTGTATGTTGAGGGGGGAGATGGCTGAAGAAACAGCAGGGCAGTATCTCTGAGGCAGAACCATGGAGGGATGAGGTTGAAGAATGCAAGGTACAGAACATACAGTTGAGCCCAATGGGGGGGAAAAAAAGTTAAAGTGATTAGAATCAAAGAAAATAAGGCTAATGCCCCATTCAATCTTCTTGATGGTGAAAGGTTCCCTTCCCAAGAGGACAAAAAATAAAATAAAATAAAATAACATAAAATGCTACTTCAAAAGGAGAGGTAGCCTGGCTTTGCAGGCAGGGCTTCCCTCAGTGATGGGATTTTGGTGGGGTTGTTAGTCCAGAGTTTGATCTGAGAATGTCCAGCAATTCCGTTTTTTCAGTTTATCCAGTCAATCAGATTCTGGGGATTGACTCACATTGACCAAAGTCATGGAAAACAGATGTGTAAATCAAAATGCCTATATATAATTTTGTCATAAGAAATGCAACTGCCTAGCTAATTGAAATATTCAAGCCTACTGGTCAGTGAACGCTCCCTTCCCTATAAAGTGGTCCACGGAGGAGGGCAAATACCCATCAGGTTAACGGGGGAGAAGGGATTGGAACAAAGCCTCCTGGTCAAATAATGCAGCTGACCATTGGACGCATCATTCTCCACTAGAGATGAGCCCAAATTCAGAATGCAGGGCTTAACAAAGAACTCTAACCTGATTTATGAGTGTCATTCATCTATTTAGCTGTCTCTACTGGACTTTACTAATTAAGTAATGATATTATTAAATAATGATATAATGATATGATTAAATAATTGTATAATGTTATATTATTGTACAGTAATATAATTTTAAAATTATATAATTAATGTTATGTAATTATATAATTAGATAATATTTTTATATTGAATAAGCCACCATTATTAGAAAGAATTAAATAACATGAAAAGAAATACAACCAATATAAATTCAATATTTGTCATCATTTTTATAAAACATTTATCTATCCAAGTTGATAGTTTGATTTTCCACTAACACTTATTTTCTACTAATATTCAGTTTTCTCAATTATTTTTTCTCTTAATTAAAAAAAATCTCTGAAAAAGCCTTTGAGTAACTTAATTTAAGAAATGTTTACAGTTTCATTCATTATTGAAGATATTTTCAATATAATATTATTCATCAGAGATGGAAGCGATGACAATTCAGTGACAATGAGCAATTCTAGCACCAGATATGGTTTCTGAAAACCATTTCTCACTAAAAGAAACCAGGGCTCCTTGGAGAAACAACTGATTCAAGATGTGGGGCAGGAATTGTTCAAGATAAGGCTGGAACATGTTGTTATACCTGAGAGCAAAGCCACTATCAAAGACTCCTGGCAAAAGGATATTGAAACTAACTTGAAGGGGCTCTTGCCATCCATAGTTGGGTCAATTTGAACACCAAAGAAGGTAATAATCATAAAAGGTCGAAATACATCAAATATAAAAAAATCCAATAGCTTATACAATGATAATTTAAAAACAAATTAGTATCTCCTTTGAAGGTTGTCAAGGCACCAACTCCCTGACATGATGTGCAATAAAAGGATCTTATTTTGCCTTTTCTGTATAAATTGTATTTCAGGGTAACCTAGTTGTTGATATGGGAAATTCTTTCTTTATAGCAAGATCCCAGCTAATAAAAGCAAAACAAATGACAGATTTAGAAAATCATCACTTTCAAATACCTATTGAATTAATGGATCTAGGCCATAGACATCAATGGTTGCTAAAACCATTAGGTGAAAGGTCCATAGGGATCTGTATTATGAATAGGTCAGGCTGACAATTTCTAGAACCACCAGTCAACTTAAAATCATGAAAAATGGAAATGCAGGACATCATATTTTTCGTGATATGACATAATAGGAATACACACTGAACTACCTTTCCTTTAAAGGATTCTAGCCAAATGAAGTTGACTCTAAGACTCTAGGTTTCACTACCTGTTTACAAGAAACACAGGGATAGAGGAACACGTTAAATGACATCAAGAGAAGACAATCAGTGAAATCTGGAATGTGAGAATTACTACGGGACAAATGACTTAGTTTCTTTGACAAGTGAATTGCATAAAAAAGGCTGATAGCAGGGAAGTGTAAGAAACTTTAGAAGTATATTATATGAGTCATCTCAGGCTGCTATAACAAAATACCATAGATTGGGTAGCTTAAATAACAGAAATTTATTTTCTCACAGTTCTGGAGGCTAGAAGTCTGAGATCAGGGTTCTCATGAGAACACTCTTCCTGGTTTGCAGACGGCTGCCCTTTTGCTATGTATTCATATGGCCTTTCCTCACTGTGTGCACATGGAAAGAAAGAGAAATCTCTTTTCCTGTTCTTATAAGGCCACCAATCCTATTGGATTAGGATCCCCACACTTATGACCTCACTTAACCTTAATTACTCCGAGAAGTCTTATTTCCAAATACAGCCACACAGGGTTAGGGCTTCACCATATGAGTTTGGAGGGGAGACACATTCAGCCAATAGCACATAAGGTAAGCACAATAGAGGTGGTTCTGGTCTGAATCCTGATTGCAACAACCCTACACCATGTGTGGACCTTGTTTGAATCCTGATTGCAACAAACCAACTATAAAAAGACATTTATGGGACAATCAGGGAAATTTTAACATTACCTATTAGTTACAAGATGATGTTAAGAAATCATTTTTAACTTTTGTAGATGTCATACTTTTTAAAAATATTCCTTATTTCTTGGATATATATACAGAGGTATTTACCTTTGAAATTATATAAAGTCTGAGACTTGTTTTAAAATAATATATAGGGGTGGGATGGAGGTGGGAAGGGGGTATAGATGAAATAAGATCCCCCATATATCAATAACTATTGAGACCGGGGCATGTGCAGTTGGGGCTTTACCACTCTATTCTTTCTACATTTGTGTATGTTTGAAATTTTTCATAATAATCAAAATATTTTTACTGCAAAAGAGAGAGGGAGAGAGACTCAAGAAATCTATCAGCCACATACAATGTGTAGCTCTTGTTAAATCCTGATTCAAATGCACCAAATGATAAGAAGCCATTCTTGAGACAGCTGAAACAAATGGATCATGAAATGTGTGATGTATGATATTACAAATTGTTAATTTTGTTCGATGTGATTGAGAGTTTTTTAAATTTTTTGAGGTCCTCCTTGTTAGAGATACATAGGTACATATTGAAGTCTTTACAAGATCTGTCGCCAGGGTTCTCCTGAGAAACAGAGCCAATAGGAGATTAGATATAGATATAGATACAGGAGATATATAGAGATATAGATATGAAAGAGAGAGATTTATTTTAAGATACTGACTCACATGATCTTGGAGGATGTTAAGTTCAAAATCTGCAGAGTTGGATGGTAGAAGAGCTGCAGTTTGAGTCCAAAGGCAGTCTGCTAGGAGAATTCCCTCTTGCTTGGTCTTTGTTCTATTAAAGCCTTCAACTAATTGGATGCCGCCCATCCACATTACGAAGGGCAATCTCCTTTACTCTGAGTCTGCAGATTTAAATGTTATTCTCATCTAGGAAAACACCTTCACAGAAACATCCAGAATATTTGACCAAATTGCTGGGCACAGTGGCTGCTATGGACTGAATTGTGTCCCCCACCCCCACCCCCAAATTCATATGTTGAAACTCTAATCCCCAATGCAACTGTATTTGGAGATAGTGCCTATAGGAGGTAATTAAGGTTAAATGAGGTCATAAGGGTGGGGCCCAGATCAGTAGGATAATTGACCTTAGTAAGTGCACACGAAGTAGAGGTCACATGAGCATCCACAAGAGGGTTGTTGCCTACAAGCCAAGAGAAGAGCCCTCAGAATCAAACCCATGCTGCTGGCACCTTGATCTTGGACTTGGCCCCCACAGCTGTGAGAAATAAGCTTTTGTTGTTTAAGCCACTCTGGTATTTTCTTACGGCAGCGCTAGCAGACTAATACAGTGACCCAGCCAAATGGACACATAAAATTAATCATCACACAAGCACTTGTATTACCTGGAGTTTGCTTTAAAATACTCAAAAACAATTGTTTTTAATTTAAAAACTAATCCAGGGCTTCCCTGGTGGCGCAGTGGTTGAGAGTCCGCCTGCCGATGCAGGGGACGCGGGTTCGTGCCCCGGCCCGGGAAGATCCCACATGCCGCGGAGCGGCTGGGCCCGTGAGCCATGGCCGCTGAGCCTGCGCGTCCGGAGCCTGTGCTCCGCAGCGGGAGGGGCCACAACAGTGAGAGGCCCGCGTACCGCAAAAAAAAAAAAAAAAAAACTAATCCGGAGAAGGTAGATGAAACATGGTTGGCAAAATGTTGACAATTGTTAAAACTGGGTGCTGCAGAAGTGGAATTTCATTATATTATTGTCTGAAACTTTCTATCATGAGCCATTTAAAAGAAATATTCATGAGACTACCATGTCCCAACCCAATAATGACAGGAAGAATTCACACACCTTCTTTACACGTTGGAAGATGAAGGTTTTAATAATGAAATTCTTTAAGTACTTTTGTCCTGCTCTGATCCGTAGCTTCCTTTTCTATTCAGCCAGCAAGTTCTTATTAAGATATGACTCAAGGACATGGAGTTCATTAAAATGATCGTCATATCACATGGTGGGAAGAACACTGTCAAAAAAAATTCCCTGTCTCCACCAGAGCATGTCATTCAGGGTTTCCTGCAATTGAAACCACAGTAGCTGATGAGGGTTTTTGTTTTTTTTTTTTTAAGTTTTTGGCCACACCCCACGGCATGTGGGATCTTAGTTCTCCGACCAGGGATCAAACCCACGCCTCCTGCATTGGAAGGCGGAGTCTTAACCACTGGACCACCGGAGAAGTCCCCTGATGAGGATTTTTGAGATTTGCCTTCCAAAGATCTAGATGATATACCACATTATCATATAAATCCCTGTTACTAGCTTCAAAATGCATTAATTACCATTGTTATGCTTCTGTAGTTCTCCCACTTTGTCCGGGAAAAGCTTAGAATATTTTCTACTAAAATCATATATAAATGCAAATATTTGCCTCCAGCTTCCTCTGACTACATTTCTGTTTAGCTAAGGAATGCTAAGTGGTTTCATCTGTAAAAAAGAAAAAAAAAAAGAGCCAGAACCAAGGTTGTTACTTAGGATATTTGATTTTTTTTTCTGAAGAATAACAGGAGATTTTTCACCTAATAATAAATGCACTTTTGAAGGTTGAAGCATTTTAATTATTTTAAGAATAGGCGTTTTCAGAAAACTCATACTCTGTATTGGAATCTGCAAACAAAAAAAAATCATTAAATTTTTTCAGCACCGGCAGAACTGGGTCAGAGAACTTGTTGAAATGGACACAAAGGAAGAAATTCCCATCTGCTCTGTTCCCCAAATAATTCATCAGTGGGGCCCAAGCAGGCGTGAAGGACGGGACTCAGCATAATGGTTTCTAAGTGAAAGTAGAAATCAGGTTTTTAGGGAAGTTGTTTGGTGCGAAATCTTGACCAGTATAATGAGAGCCTTGTCAAATGGGTGCCCTGATTTGACGTTTCAGTCCAGGATTCCAGACCTCTGACTGTCCTTTTCTGTTCTGAGAGGAGTGAGCTGGACAAGGAGAGAGCCAAGCTTCCCCTGAGATGCCAGGTCCCTTGTCAGTCTGTCCAGGCTGCTGGGAGGGGCCCGGGTGCTCTGGGCCCCCCCGGGTCTGACAGCAGTGAATCCCAAACAGTGTGAACTCACTGGGGCTGAGTGATAGGCGAGGCAGACAGGACACCAGTGCCTGCAAGTGTCTCTGCAAACTGAAGAAAACAAAACCAAACCTTCAGCAAAGGGGGAGTGGGTCAGTCTGTCAGCATCTACAAATACCCAAGCCGGGGCAGAGAAACACCCCATCACCGCAGGGCGACCAAGTCAAAGTCACGGAGGAGTAATTTGCTGGGAAAAGAGGGCAACGGGAGAGGGAAGGAGAGTCTGGAGACAGAGAAACGTGGGTCCCTCAAAGGCTGGCATGGTTGCCCTTGGACACAGATGCTGGGAGGGCCTCAGAAAGAGCCTTTGGGTCACTGCCAGGGGAGCGTTTGCATCAGGCCTAGGAGGCTGGCTGGGAACACTGGAGTCTGCTGGGCCTCAGGCCGGGCCACAAGGAGCAGCGAGGTCAGAGGGGAGACACGCGGGCTCTGCCGACGCTGAGCCAACAGGATTTTCCAGAAACCGCCTAGAGCAAGGAGCGCTGGGCATATTACATGGGGATGGTCGGGGTCCAGGTAATCTGAAACAAAGTAACAGCAATCATCATTCTGCACTTTTTAACCAGAAATGCCTAGGGACAAAGAAAGGACCACCCTGGAGAGGAGGGACCATCTACCAGACGGGCAGCGTCCAAAATACTGGCTGGTATAGATGGGCCCAGGTAAGCGGAAACACAAACACAAGTGTCATGTGACAGCCTCAGGCTCCCATAGGCTTTCAGGGTCCACTGGGCTGGGCCCTTTGGTAACCAGCAGTGATCTCTGCAGCCCCCTCCATCCCAGCCAGGCTGTGCCCTCTCTATCCTGATGGCCAAATATTCCAGGTCTTTTCTGGGCCTTGTCCTTCCTAGTCACCCAGGTTCCCAGGCACACCCTCACCCTTAGCCAAGGAGAGCTGGCCTTGGGCTCCTGCAGAACATGGCTCCTCTGAAAGCTGAACAAGTACCACACACACACATACGCGCGCGTGCACGCGCACACATACACAACGCACACGCACGCACGCACACACACACACACGCACACACACACACGCACACCCCACCATACCCCTCACAGATTCCCTCCGTAACCATCACCCTGCCTTTCTCGTCTCTTCCCTGGATAAAAATTCATTCCCCACAGATATCAGATGGGGAACAATGCCATTTCTCTCTTGGGAATCCCTCCTAGCAAGATGGTAACTCATGAACCAGAGCAAAGACCCACATACGACATCAGGGAATCTTCTGCCACCATGTGGTTAGACTACCTCGTATTTGTATAGCGCTTGCAAGTTTACAAAAACATTTCGCACTGAGTGAGGCAATTATGAATCCCATGCTAGGAACGTCGAAACTTTGACTTGAAGAGCTTAAGGGATCATTCCAAAGTCACCCACTTACTCAGTGACAGAACTGGAATCCAAACCTTGTCATTTAATTCCAAGTAAGATCCTTTCTCTAATAAGGTAATAAAAATAGCTCCCATTTACTGAGCACTTACTCTGTGCCATGCCCCATCCTATGTACTTACACACGTAAATTTAGTTAACTCTCATGAAAACCCTGTAAGATAAGATGCTAATATTATTACCCATTTTAGTAATGAGGAAAACTGAGGCACAAGGAGGTTGTGTCATTGCCCAAGGTCACACACTATACCACACTATCCTATAGCTGCCTACAATTTTCCTATTCCTACTTCCCTACAGATCATGAACTCAGGCTAGGAAGCAAAGTAATAAACGGATAATGGCCCAAATAGAAAGCTTGGGAAAGGCAAAGCCAACACTTAGGACCCTGACGGGGGTGCACAACCAAGAGCTCAGCCCACAAGCAGTCAGCCGCTACAGGTGTTTGCTACTAACTCTGGATAGACAGGCAGCACCAACTTGTTTTAAGCCTAAAGGAAAAGGTTTACTGGCAGTATCAGCCAGGCCTGGCAGGAAACAGATGGCACAATCCAAAGTGTTTAACTGAAAAGAATTTAACGAAGGGACTGTTTACAGAGGGTAGGCAGGATTAAAGGAAGCAGCAAGGGGGTGGTGAGGCCCTGGAAACAACAAATGCCGGAAGTTGTCACCACCTCTCCGACTGTGGGGTTGATGGAGGGACCGGGTCACCAGAACTCAGGGAGCGCCGGGGCCACCCATGGGACGGCCGCGCCCCTTCCATCTCCTGCAGGTGCCCACCATTAGCAGGAAGCCCCGGGGCCGAGGGACCTTGGTGAAGCTGCCTACAGATGCTATGGACCACAGTCAGGGCGGAGGAGGGCAGAGGATGAAGAGGCAGCGGAAGCAAGGGGGCGCATCAGCCAGTGACCCACCCTTCTCATCCTGACCCCGCCCACTCCCGGACGGTTGGATGCCTCTTGCCTCTCCAACCCAGCTAACGGGGAGTGGCTCGTGCTTCCTCCAAAAACACAACTGTTTTAAGCAGACCCGACCATCACCAGCTCCTGTGTTTATTCTTCCAGGGACGGGCCCCGGGGTTCAATCAGCAGAGCCTTCCAGCCTAGCCTCCCCTAACAAAGGAGAATTCTTTCCCGACTCCCCAACCTTTATCAAGAACGAGCAGAATCAATACCCAAGGGCTGTTTTTCTTCTCTGAGCCAGTCTTTTAACCCTTGGCATCTCTCTCTCGCTCTCTTTTTTTTTCTTTTTAATTCATTCAGGAGGAAAGCAGCGACAGAGAGCAGATCAGTTGCCAGACGTGGTCCTGGAGCAGACAGCGCCGTAGTTGTCTCTGTGGCAGAGGTGACAGGGGGTGGTGCACGTGTTGGCCAAGGATTTCTGCTGAGGAAGGAGGGGAGGAAGGCGGGTGGCGCCCGGGAGCTCAATCTGTTACCAAGGAAAGAGGAGAGGCAGGACTTTCTCCTGATAACCAGGAAAACACGGAGAGAAGGAGGATGCTTCAAAGCAGAGAGCAACTTCCGAGGCCTGAATACAAAACACCTTCATTAGAGGGACTTCCTGGGGCCAGATCGTAAGGCCCTCCTAGCACTTGGCCGGCTGTTTTGAGGACCCACAATCGCAAAGCTTGAGTGACAACTGCTTTGAAAACTTTGTGTGGTGATGGGAGTGAGCAGGTTGGAAGGGGAGTTTTTATATTGTATCTTTTTTATTAGCGATGAGATGGATTTTATTTAAATTGTGGGAAGGGGGGGGTTTTCTTACCCCTGTTAGACCTGTCACTCAGCTTCGTCTCCCACGGCACCTGGAAGATCAGAATCCTGATGAGTTTTGACAAGAACTTCTCTCAAGTGGAGAATGATTATACAAAACGGCACGTTAGGAGGAGACCCACACTGAAAGATATCCGAGTCCCAAATACGCTGGGGTGTGGGGAAAAGAAGGGGTGAGGAACAGTAAGTGGCCCAGCCCATGTTTCTTAATCTTGGTCTTGGGGGTCCCACCCGTTTTCCCTTACTCACTGTTTTCACAAAGGGTCCATGGTAGCAACCAGGGATGTGGTGGAGACAGAGGTCCAAAAAGTCACTATAAAAATGCCCAGTGGTGTCATGAGTCTGGGCTATTCCACTTCCGGTATTGCTCTATTGATGGCAGGCCTGTTAACATGTCACTTGGGCCCCAAACCAGGATGTCATCTTGGACTCTTCCCTTTTCCCCAACATCCCATATTCCAACAGTCACCAGGCCCGATTGAAAAGTCAAATAAAACATATTTATCGCACACCTCTGACGTACCAAGCACCATCGAGGTAGCTGGGGGGAGGCAGTTCTACAGGCATACAGACCTCATCGTCAAGAAACTTACAAGCTTATCAGGTGAGATAGGAATCAACATATAAACAAAGTCATCTCAGATTCGGTGTTAAACTGTTTTTGTCTGTTGGGTATAAGAAACTGGCTTAATTCCCATTCTGGCAAAGACTTCGGAGATGTATGATCAGGGGTTCAAAAATGTCATCAAGGACCCAGGATTTTTTCTATCTTTCTGCTCCACCATCTTGTTTTGCTTTAGCCTAAAGCCAGAAGCAAGAGGGCTGCAGCAGCAACGGGCATCCCATTCCGATATTACCAAAGCCAGAGGGAGAAGAGAGGTCTTCTCCTCCTGTGGCAATCCAAGGAGAGAGGGACCCTTCACTAGAACCCCCCGTAGACTTCCCCTCAAGTCTCATTAGTTATAATTGGGTCACCTGCCTATTCCAGAACCAAGACTGGCAGAGGGAATGGGATTCCCTTTAGATCAAAGAGGACGGAGTCTCTGCCCCAAGGGGCTGTGTGGGAGGGCACTAAGGGACCAACGTTAGGGTTCCTTTTAGGAAGGAAGAAGAGGGGGACACATTCTGGGTTGCAGCCAACAGTGTTGACACAATATTAAAAGGGCATTTCAAAATTAAATGGGGTAACAACAGAGGGGTCAGGAAAGGCGGGCTTAGATCTCACCCCGTTGCCACCGGCTGGGGTTATGGCCGTAGCCTCCTAACTGGTCTTCCAGCCACCGGCCTGCTTCACCTCCACCCTCACTCCATGAACCCATCCTTCACGTGGCCCCGTTGGATCTGCCTAAAATGCAAATCTGCTTATGTCATTTTCTTGGTTACAATGCTCCTGTAGCTCCTTATTTCATGGAATAAAAAACCTTTCAGCATGAGGAGGTAAGTGAATACTTACCACGTACAAGGCAGTGCTCTAAGCACTTTCTACTGTGTTATCTAACTCACCTCTCAGGATGTGCTTTCATAACCCCATTATGTAAGCGAGGTCATCAGGCACTGGGATGTTAACTGACTAGTCTCTGTGTTAGTTTCCTATGACTGCCGTAAAACATTACCACAAACCTAGTGGTTTAAAACAACGCAAATTCACTACCCTCACTTCTAGAGGACAGACGTGCAGAATCAGTTTCAAAATCAAGATGCCGGCAGTGCTGCGTTTCTTCCCGAGGAGCTGTGTTTTCTTGCCTCTTCCGCCTTTTAGAGACCCTGCCTGTATTCCTTGCCTCGTGGCCACAGCGCATGACCAGCTTCCATCGTCGCATTGCCTTCTCTCCTTTCTGATTTCCTGCCTCCCCTTAGAAGGACCCTTGTGATTACATGGGGTTCACCCAGATAATGCAGGATACTCTCCCATCACAAGATCCTGAACTTAATACATCTGCAAAGTCTCTTTGGCCGTGTAAGATGACATGGTCACAGGATACTGATATTAGGACAGGGGTATCTTTAGGGAGCCATTATTCTACCCACCACTCTCAAGGTCCCATGGCAAGGAAGTCGTGGAACCAGTGTTTGAACTCAGACTCCGCTGCCCCAGGAAGAAGCCTTGTCTCCCTCCCAATCTAGCTGTTTTGTGTCTAACCTAGAAGATGTCTTGCATACCCCAGCCTCTCATGTGGCGCACTGTCACTTAACCTTGGGACCCAGCTCACAGGGACCTCTTTTGGAAAGACTCCTTCCCTACCACTCGACCCATGGACCCCTCAGCTGGGCTAGATGTCCCTCTGCTGTGCTCCCACATACCAGAGCTCACTACTAAGGTATCACTTATAACTCTCCAGGGGAACTGGCTTCCACACAGCACGTGGAGCTAGGGTAAACTTGTTCATTTGTTGGTTGGTTGGTAGGTTGGTTGAATAAATGAATTGGCTGAGGATAAGACATTTGAAAGGAGAGAAATAATCATAAGAGTTAATAGATATTAGGAAGGGGGCTTTGGGGCAATGGTCTTTTGAAATCTGTTTTGGGGTTGAGGTACGTTTGGGGGTTTGCAGTGCCTTATACTTTAAGAACCCAAAGGGGTCCATGTGGGGCTAGAGAAAGAAGCAGGTAAGTGGCCAGCCCAGGCTGATCTAGTTTCCCAGCTCTGTCACCAGGTGGGATAGCGTACCAAGCACAATGGAGGTAGCTGGGGGGAGGCAGCTACCCTCAGGGCTAGCTGGGTTTCAGGGCAGAAGCTGGGTTCCGGAATAAAAGGTGAGCATGTGGTTGTAGCGCATCTTTTGCAGATGGGGTGTGATAGATGGCACAGGAGGAAAGATTTTGGGAACCAGAATGACAAGCCTTTAACCACACCCTGACTTATAAATGTGCAGTTCATTAGCTCTTAGACTTTGAAGCCTACATTACACACACACACACACACACACACACACACACAGGGGCAAAAAGAAATGAAATGTGTAGCTATAGTCACAAACCTAGTAAGTTCTAGAACTAGTAAGGCTTGGAGCCCACATCATCTGGGCTCCGCTCTGTGGGCTCACCCCTGTGCCGTGTTGCCTCTCACACTCCGACTCTGTTCTATTTTTAAAAGCAATATCTGGAGACTTTGGAGCCTGGCCTAGTGAGCAGAGAGGTCACAGATGGAAATAAAGGCTAGGAGAGGAGAGGGAGGAGAAGGGGTGAGGGCTAACTTCAAAGGACGAGTCTCAAAACCAGAGCCACAGGCGACTCAGCACCTGCACACACCCCCGTGTCAGGCCAGTCCTTTGCTTCCTAAGTGACTTTCCTTCTCAGAATCTGCAGTGGTCATTCTTTGAATATTAGCATTTTTACCAGATAGAAAGGAATCTTCGATGTGAAAGGAGTTTTATGATATAATTCTAGCTAATTCAGTCCTGTAAACAAGAGGCAGAATGATTTCTCACCCAGAAAGGACATATTTATTTCAACTATGTAATTGACCAATGAGTTAGATCACTCAGAGGTTCCTAAAAGGCTCTGCCTACTGTTCTGAGTTATGTTTTTATCAGATAAAATCAGTATAAAACCCTCCTGTGCTAGGAAAGCTAAAATGCCAACACAGGTTGATACAAACCAGGCATCCCCTAAGCAAACCTGTGTACACTTCTGTTGAATAATAGAGGGACCAGGGCTTTAATTCTTATTTCCCCCAAAGAGGTATCAATATGTACCAACAGGCATGTGTGAATGCATCATACATGTGCATGCACTTCAACCCTGCCTACCCGGCCATAGGCAGGTCTCTAATATAAGCCAAAAAGCTTAGCGTGGCGGAGCTCTGACAATTTTCCAAGGTTAGACTTTTTCTACCTCAGGAAGCTCTGCATCCGTAAGAATCATGCTATGGTTGCCTAAACACAACAGTTAACACCTTAAAACGTTGAGGGTCAGATGTTAGGCATCGTCCAGCCCACCATTTTGCAGATGAGGAAGTTAGGGCAAGGGAGATGCATGACTTACTCAAGGTCCTGGAGAAAGGGGCAGAGACCCAGGCTGGAGGTATGGGTTTGATGGGCTCCAAGAGAGCCAAGAGAGGAGGTAACCGGAAATGGCATCACTGAAGGGTGAGCAGAGGAGAAAACAGCAAAGCCACCTGAGAAGGGCTCCTGTAGGTGGAAGGAAAACCAAGAGGGTCCAGGGTCTTGGAAACAAGGGGAAGAAGATACTCAAAGCAACAGTAGTCAGTACTGCCATGTGCTGCAGAGAGGGCAAACAAGAGAAGGGCTGAGAAAATCCCACTGGATGCGGCAACAAGAAGACATTGGTGACCTTGGGCAAAGCTTTCCACTGAGTTGTGGGGACAGAATCAGATCTTAAGGGCTCAATGAGTGGGTAGGAGGTGAGTTAGCGGGGGCTTCCTTTCAGAAGTTGGGCTGTAAGAAAAGACGAGAGGTTGTGCCTGGGCTGGAGGGGTCTCAGAGTGGAGAGAGACATGTCTTCATGCTCCTGACCTATGGAGAAAGGCATTAAAGAAGGAAGCCTAGGAAGTATGGGAGAGAGGGGGACTCAACTACAGAGCCACCATGAAGGAGACGGGCAGAGCTTCATCCTCACTGGAAACCCAGCTGGGGCTCGGCAGCCAGGGGAGCCTGGTGAGATGTGCAGCTTCCGATGACGTTAGGAGAATTCACCGAAATCTTGATTAACTGAAGTGCTTCGAGAGGACTGACTCATCGATGGGGAGCCCCCAGCTTGTGATTTGAAAGACTTTGGGATCTGGCCGAGATCTCCCCAAACCACCTTCCCCGGTCGAGGTGCCCCGGAGCTGGCAAGTTTCGTTTCTCTGTGACAGGAAAACACTACAGGTATGAAGGGAATTTTTTCTAAACCAAGCCTATCAAAGAGCGCTTTCTGAACCTAACAAATGACTTCAGAGGAGTCCATGATGGTCCTAACTTGGCATTTTGACCCAACCCCTAATCTATCTGGGGGATTCATTTATTCTCTCTAGAAACCGGCTGAAAACATTGACTCAACCGGTTTTCAATGATTGTTATTGTTGTTTTAGATGAAGATAGTTAACAGGCCCTGCCTGTTACCCAAAACCCACGATGCGAGACTGTTCTTTATTGGTCCAGAGGGAATAAAATCCAGTGCCTTTGGGGGGAGGTCAGGGGATGCCACATGAATGCAGTAGTGTTTGTCTTCTCAGGAGTAACAGAGGGGGGTCTGGGAGGAAGCCCAGCCCACACTGGAGTGTGCCAGGTGTATAACCAGTGATTGGGCACTTTGTGTCTCAGATCCCGCAACCAGTGATAAAAAATACATGCATCAGATGCTTACTACACGCCAGGGGCTTTCCTAAACAGTTTATACGTTTCCTCTTTCCTACAACCTGTGAGCTGGATGTCACGTCTGGATCTGACAAGGAAACCAAGGTTCAAAGAGATAAAGGAACTTATCAAGGGTCACACGCTAGAATGTTCCAGAACCAAGATTATCAACCAGACCTGCCTGACTTGAAATTCCCACACTTAACTACTCCGTGACCTCAACAAGATAGGGATTAAACAAGTCTGGTCTAGCTGATCATTCTGAAGATGAAACAAGATAATGACTAAAACTGCTGTGAAAACTCAGAAGAGGAAGAGACAAGCCTTGTTGTTGGTGTCCTTCGCACACTTACAGCAAGTATAAGTCCACAACTTGGGGAGCGGCATCCATGCGGTCAGGGGATCCCCTGACCGCAGGGGATCCCCTGACCGCAGGGGAGGCGGGTGTTTTCGGGCTATTACCCGAGTGTGGGAAGGTTGAGTGGAGGAAACATCCCGTGGCCTCTCTGGGCTAGCACATCTTCATCTCCTCACCTCAGCTGGGGAAGAGTGATCGTGAGGGTGAAGCCACAGTCAGACAATGGGGACGTCTGTAGACTAGGGCTCCCCCAGCTGTGTGCTCAGGAATTCAGCTGAGGGAGAAGGCACGTGTAGATGTTTTGACCCAGCCCTCTACAAAAGTTCTAGAATCAATCCCAGAGCTTTCTCGCCCCAGATCTTCATTTGCGGACCCCTTCCTCAGGTCTCTCAGCTCAAATGTGTTTCCACATAGCAGCCCCTGCCATTACTCTGTTTTGTTTTCTTTATCTGTATTCTTAGAAATTATCTTTAAAATTTTTCTTTTGTGCATTATCTATTTCCCACACTCAATCTTCTCAACCCCCAAATGAAAATAGAGGTCTGCTCCCATACCTACAATGCTATCTTGTATTGAATAGGTCACAGGCACTTAATATGTATTTGCTAAACGGATGGATGAATGAACGCATGAAATTTTAAAATGTTCTCCCTCTATTTGGGCAGCTCCTCTGTCCACAGACCCAGGGAACATTCTCTCTCACTGATGATATGGCTGGTCCAGTAGTTAAGAAGCTAAACTATTCTGAGAGTGAAACTGTGGGTAATAATTAGTCAAATCCATTTCACCTGTCTTCACTCATCAAGATTGTTTTCATTGTTGCTACAAAAGACTTGCATGTCCCCCAGGCAGCACTTAGCAGTAAACAATAAGATGTTTGAGTTATTCTCCAGGAACTTGGAGTCAGCTGTGTCTAGTTCAAGCTGAACTGGTTAAGCATGGGTAGGGCCAACAACCCTCCAACTGGGTGAGTGTCCTCTTGGTGACCTTTTGACATCAGAGGGCTGAAAACTCCACTCTCAGATCACGCTAAGCACCTCCATTTTTGAACGGGCTGAGGCCGTAGCTTAGTTACACCTGCGCAGAAAGACGACTACCGAAACTTTTTCCAATCACCTTTCCCCATGCTCCCCACGCCTCAGACCACGCTGCTTCTTTATTCTTTATCCCACAAATAACCCAGGCCCTCGCCTGTAGGGAGGTGGACCTGAGACCTGTTCTTCCGGCTCCTCTCCTGGCTGCCTTGTGAATAACTCTCTCTGCTGCATCCTCAGCCTGCTGCTCATCGGGCAAAAGGAACCTGACTCAGTAAAAGGAGCATGGTAGGAGAGAGGGGTTCTGCTCCCCAAAGCTTCACAAAGGGGGTGATATTTGATGGTAAAAGGTACTTCAGTGTGCCAGGTGGAGAATGGCAGAGGTCAGGGGTCAGGTGACCTGGCGGAATAGTGAGCTGCCCACTGCAGCCTCCTTGCATGGTAAGGGCTGGGCAGAAGAAGAGGCTGGAAGGGGGTGAGGGTCGGGTGGGGAAAGGCCCTGGATGCCCAGATAAAGCGTTTGGACAGTATCTCATAGGAAATGGGGAGCCCTTGAAGGTCAGGGCAATGAAAGCACCCTTGGCCCTTCTGGCTACCGACAGTGGGTGTGAAACAAAGTCGAAGAATTATTCAGAGGGCGATGAAGCAGGATCATTAGCCGTGAGTTCAGTCTCCACTGCTCATCTCTGAGAAGCCAGGCTTGTCAGCCTCATTCTGGGGTCTCATGTGCTGGGTAAAGTGCCATGAAGGCAGCGACGTTGGTAGACTATATGGCTGCTGGTGAAAAACAAAACATTTCTCAATTATCAAACATACAGTAGATTGTGAAAATATATCGTGCTTGTGATATATACCAACTTCATAGATAAAACATTTTAAGTTATTCTCACTGCATGTTCTATATTCCCCAGTTCTTTCCATTCCTTCTCAGTGTCAGGGTATTAATTCATCTGATAACAGAGATTCTTAGCAACAGGAAATATACCCAGCCAGGTAGTCAATTCAATGGCCGTGAGTTATGCTTTCCATTCTCACTAAAATGTGCCCAACTTATTTTAGGCTCTTCAAAAATGGAATCGTCTCCTGAAAATGTGAATTTTCAGTAAAGAGCCAAATAAGCATTTAAATTGTATTATCTGAACATTATTGCTACTATATCTGAAGTTCTTAATAAAAATTCTAGGAAACTTATTTGAAAGGAGCGGGGAATACTGCACATCTGAAGAACACCTGGGTTACCCAGGCAATGCTTCTCACTATTCCAATCAGTTTGTAAGAATCCTGATGCCCCAGCTGCCCCTGATGGGGCAGAGCAATTATATTCCAGGCCAGTTGGATCAGAATCTCTGGGGGCAGGACCTGAGTATCAATATTTTAAAGCTCTCAAGTGTTTCCAACGAATTTCACAAGCTTAAGGCGGGCCTGAATATAGCATCACTTGGAGAGACTTTTTAAAACACTGACGCCTGGGCCCCCCTCCTCACAGATGCTGCCCCAGCTGATCTGCAGAGGACCTGGGCATTCTTTTAAGGTGCCCAGATGAATCTATTGTGCAGCCAGAATTGAGAATGTCTAGCCTAAAGCTGCTCCCTTAATTAACTCAGTCCAGGCCATGAACCATCCTTGAATCTTGCCTCTCACACGTCCTGCAATTTTCTACTGCTGCTTTCTGCAGCCAACAATGATAGGAGGAGGTGAAACTCCACTTTTCCCCCCTTCTGGTCTATATGTGAATTAAAACCGACGTCACCTTAAGCTGTGAGCCATTTATACCTTTACGCATGTATACACTTCTTTGGGTCAGCAACCCTTTGGGAAGTTAACTCATCCGCTGCTAGTGGCAGAAGGTCAGCGAAAGGCAAATAGGAAAAGACCCACAAATCAAACCAACCCCTTCATCTGAACCATTCTCTTAATTCTTGAAATTCCATAGATCTTTCTCACTTGGCTCCTATACATCCACCTGTGATTCAGTTGGTGAAGTGCGCAGGGGGAGGGTGGCCTTAAACAGCCCAGGCATGCAGCAGTCTCCAAAGATGGGCTGTCACTGAGGATGAATGAAGAGAAAGATACATTTGGCGGTGGGGCAGCGCAGGAATGCGAGGAGATTCACATCCTGTGTATTAAAAGGAATTATCCAGACCCACCGCCTAAAGAAAATAAAAACAAAAATAAACAAACGGGACCTAATGAAACTTCAAAGCTTTTGCACAGCAAAGGAAACCATAAACAGGATGAAAAGACAACCCTCAGAATGGGAGACAATATCTGCAAACGAAGCAACGGACAAGGGATTAAATCTCCAAAATATAAAAACAGCTCATGCAGCTCAATATCAAAAAAAACAAACAACCCAATTCAAAAATGGGCAGAAAACCTAAATAGACATTTCTCCAAGGAAGACATACAGATGACCCAAAAAACACATGAAAAGATGCTCAACATCACTAATTATTAGAAAATGCACATCAAAACTACAATAAGGTATCACCTCACACCAGTCAGAATGGCCATCATCAAAAAATCTACAAATGATAAATGCTGGAGAGGGTGTGGAGAAAAGGGAGCCCTCTTCCTGCACTGTTGGTGGGAATGTAAATTGATACAGCCACTATGGAGAACAGTATGGAGGTTCCTTAAAAAACTAAAAATAGAACTACCATATGACCCAGCAATCCCACTACTGGGCATATACCCAGAGAAAACCATAACTTAAGAAGACACATGCACCCCAATGTTCACTGCAGCACTATTTACCATAGCCAGGTAATGGAAGCAACCTAAATGCCCATCAACAGAGGAATGGATAAAGAAGATGTGGTACATATATACAATGGACTATTACTCAGCCATAAAAAGGAATGAAATAATGCCATTTGCAGCAACATGGGTAGACCTAGACATTGTCATACAGAGTGAAGTAAGTCAAAAAGAGAAAGACAAATATCATATAATATCACTTATATGTGGAATCTAGAAAAATGGTTCAGATGGACTTTTTTGCAAAGCAGAAATAGAGTCACAGATGTAGAAAACAAACTTATGGTTACCAAGGGGAGAAGAGGGGGAAGGGGGTGAATTGGGAGACTGGGATTGACATCTATACATTACTATATATAAAACAGATAACTAATGAGAACCTACTACGTAGCACAGGGAACTCTACTCAGTGCTCTGTGGTGACCTAAATGGGAAGTAAATCTAAAAAAGAGTGGATATATGTATATGTAAATATAACTGATTCACTTTGCTGTACAGCAGAAGCTAACACAACATTGTAAAGCAACTAATCCAATAAAAGATAAATAAATATAAATAAAAAGATAAAAGGAATTATCTATCAAACAACCAACCGCTTGAGCCTCTAGAGAAGTTAAGTAGCTTTCCCGAGGATGCAGAGTGATGACCAGGCCTGGATTCAAAGCCAGGTGTGTGAATCCGAAGTTAGTTTTTCTCTGAGTTGTATTGGCATCGTGTTGAAATAGGCTCATGATCAGTTACTTGAAACATCTGGGGCCTGAGTGGCTTGGAATTTAGAAATTTTCAGATTTTAGAAAGGTATAGACATTAATATTTCTGTAGCAAAACATATTAATATTTTCACTAAACGGGTCAACCTTTTACCAATTCAGGTAAGGTTGTACCACTAAATTTGGGGTTTTCAGAGCTTTGGGGGATTTAGAGTTGCAGATAAGAGATTGTGGAGCTGAACGTCAAAGGAAATAAATGTACGTACATAATAACGAACAATTACTGAATAGTGAGCATTTGCCAGACATTCTGCAAAGCTCTGGGCATGCGTAACCCTCACAATAACCTCGCAAGATAAGTAGTATTACTATTCTCAGGCTCAAAATCAGAGAATAGGCATGGGTGAGCTAAGTAACTTACCTAAAATCACCTAAGTCCATTCATTCGTTCAGCCCCTGTTTTAATTAAAACCTTATAGTTAAATTCTTAGAGAATAACCTTTTCTTATTGAATGGTGGAATATTTCCAGAATAACTGGCTGGACACTGGGCTTTGAGCTGAAAGTCCATGGTCTGTAGCTTTAAATTTGCGTCCACTTTGTATTATCCATCTTGCCTTAGCAGCAGCCAATCCACACAAAACGGTAGGTCTTCCCCTTTGAGCACAGCTAGAAGTCTTGGGAAGTTCAAGGGAAAACTTGTGGTTGATTCAGTTCATTCACTTGCTGCTTGTTGGACACCCACAAAGTCCTGGCACTTTCCCAGAATTAGATCCACTTCTGATAAAGCAGCAGAGTGTGAACTTCTACTAAAGCAGTATTGTCAAATGAAACTTGGACGACTGAGGAAGGCTTTTCCTTGGTAATGAGACTCCACGTGTAGATGCTGAACTTGGCCATAAACGGTGTGTTCTCCCTTCCACGTAACTCAATTTCCTCTGGAATGATAACCTTTGCCTTTTAAAGTAAGCTAATCAAACTCACAGGAGTGGTTTCCTTCTACTGTGCCTAATATTTTTTAGAACAGACTTTAAATACTCGCAAGGATTTATCAGAAAAGCATCACTGTTCTAATAATTCTTGAAATAGAAATCCTTGAACTCTACACAACCATTCAAAATTCTGGAAGAACAATGTGCTTTGTTTAGTTAATCTCTCATTTTTCCCTGTAGAACTTAAAACTATTGTGTAAAACGTAAGTATCCCTGGCTACCATGCATTTGTTTTGTGATTAACTGAATATTATTATTTCAGGAAATTGTATAATTGTTTTTCTGTAAATGGGTTTTCTAAAGACTTGTAGCGATCTTAAGTGATTTTATTATGCCTAAGTAATGAAAATATCCAGTTAATAAAGTCTAGTGAGGAAAAAGGGTTTATCGATAAAAAATTCAGTCTATGGGCATCTTTGAACACATTTTTTCTTAAAAATAATAAGCGCCTTGTGTTGAGATGGCTTGCCCTACAATATGGTCTGCTACTTACTTCACAAAGCTCCCCCTGGTGTTTAATAAAGTCCAACTTTTCCCCAATTCTTTTTGGACTCTAACTGCTTCTAATTATCTTAAAAAGCTATCCATTGATGCCTCACAAGTTATTACCAAAGCTGGAATATTTGGACAAATTTTGAAAAATGTTGAGTAGATAGTAATTCCTCAACAGGTGCTGTTGAATGGACTAGGATATTCTTACCAACCTCACACCATAAACCAGGCAACCAGGGCAAAAAGAGGTAACTTACTTCTAAACTTTCACCTCCTGGCTGTGTGACCTTGGGCAAGTCACATCATTTCTTTATTCAACAAACATTCACTGATCGTTAATCCATGCTTGGCACCACTACCCCACCTGTCTTGGTGCTAGGGACACAATAGTGGGGAGACAAGTATGGTTCCTGCCTTCACAGACTGTATTGATACAGAGAGTCTCAACTTGCTGTGCATCCGAATCACCCGGAGGACTTGTTTAAAAAAAGTTGCTGTATCCCCCAGAATTTTGATTCAGTAGGTCCGGGGTTGGGGGCTTGATAATTTGCATTTCTAACAAGTTCTCAGGTGATGGTGATGCTACTAGCCTGGGACCCTACTTTGAGAACCACTGTTCTAAGATGATTACAGCCACAATAGTATAAGTGCTAGCATAAGCACATATACTATAGAGATAGTTTCTATCTCTATAGTGATAGTTTCCCCAGATGCAGCATATTTAATCAGTTCTAAGACTTTAGTATCTCTGAAATTGGATTACAATAAATACTGACCATTCTTTTTTACATTTTAATAGCTCCAAAATAAAAATTCATTTGATGAAATACTGTAACAACACTTGAGCAGAAACAGTAACAAAGACAATGTAGTACTGGCAAAGGATAGACATGTATCTATGTATGGAATAGATACCGAGAGTTAAGAAATAAATCCACACATCTATGGTCAAATGATTTTTGACAAGAGTATGAGAACCATTCAGTGGGAGAAGGAATAGTCTTTTCAACAAAGGGTGCTGGGATAAAATATGGAAAAGATGAAGTTGGATGCCCTGTCTCATACCATATATAAAAAATTAACGCAAACTCGATCAAAGATCTAAATGTAAGAGCAAAACCAATAAAACTCTCAGAAGAAAATATAAGGGTAAGTCTTCATGACCTTGGATTTGACAAAGAATTCTTATATTGATATAATACCAAAAGCATGAGCAACAAAAGAAAAAAATAGATTTCACCTGAATTAAAAACTTTTGTGCTTTAAAGGACATCATCAGTGAAGTGAAAAGATAACCCACAGGGCTTCCCTGGTGGCGCAGTGGTTGAGAGTCCGCCTGCCGATGCAGGGCACACGGGTTCGTGCCCCGGTCCAGGAAGGTCCAGGAAGATCCCCGGTCCAGGAAGATCCCCGGTCCAGGAAGATGCCGTGGAGCGGCTGGGCCCGTGAGCCATGGCCGCTGAGCCTGCACGTCCGGAGCCTGTGCTCCACAACGGGAGAGGCCACAACAGTGAGAGGCCCGCGTACCACCAAAAAAAAGAAAAAACAAAACAAAAAAAACAAAAAAACCAGAACCCACTGCGGGCTCTGCAGAATACGGTGGGTGAGCCCCCGGAGAGGCCTGCACAACTGACAGGCCCTGGAGCTTAGATCTCATTAGCTTCAAGGTCAACCCACCTCTGGGCTTCTGAGCACCTGGGAAGTTTTCTGAGGACAAAATCAATGCTGTTCGCCAACATGGCTCAGAGGAGCTACAGAAGAGTAGGGATTGGTCTTGAAGGAAGGTGGGAGCAGGACTTCCCTGATCAATTTGGTCTTCTCCCCGAATGGGGCCAAGCCCACTCTTTTTGACCACAGATTTAATGGTTAAGCCCAACCGGTTACAGCAACAAAAAGCTGGGGGAGGGAAGAGAGAACACTCATTACATCATCGCCATTTTTCTGGTTCTATGAGGAGGGATTTTTCCCTAAACAGTCTTCACCCACCCACCCCTGCATCCTCGGGGAGGAGCAGTCACTCATCAGATTGGTGATTTTGGAAGAAGTCATCCTTTTGCGCCTTTCTCTTTGGGAAGCTGAGTTTTGCAGAAAGCACTCACCTTTTTAGATACGTTTTAAGGTCAAGCTCTACTTCTTCAAGTGAACCTTCACTGCCGAGGAAAAATGTGCAATTGAGGAAAAGTTAATTAACCAGATTATCTTTCTAATCTTTCTACATAAAATGATATTAGAAAGCATTGTTGTGAAGAGATAACCGAAGAGTAGGCGGAAAAAAAAATGTAGAGGAGGATCAAGCAATTTATTTAAAATAATATTAATGGTACTTTCTGGATTTGTGGTACCTGTCAGCTTTATAAAATTGTAACTTGTTGTGATTTCTTTTCTCATTCTAAATAGATACTTTCACATATAATTTCATATTCTTAATTTTGTTCTTTTTCTTAAAAGGGTCACCGTAGTGTATAAGCATCAGGCCTCGTAAAACCTAAATCCATTCCCTCCTTCCCTTTCCAATTAACTCCAATGTACTGGAAAGCTAAAAAATCCTCTCCCTAGTCGATTTCCCATCCCAAATCGTCAGTCAGGTTGTTCAGTGTAGTCTATTCTAGAGGTTCTGCCATGAGCTCAAATGGTATCATAATGGTAATAAAATGCCAACAACACATTCCTCCTATCATGATGTCCACCACGGATTTAAAGTTCAAAGATTAAAATCCCAAAGAAGTTGAAGTCCAGAATTTTTAAGTTCAGTTTCAAAGGAATTAATCAAATATGTTTGCCCTTGTAAGTTAAGTGTGAAGTCCAAATTCCTTGGGTTAATTTTAAAATAAATTACAGTCTTTCCCCAATTTCTTCTACTCAGTTCCAACCAAAGGGAATCTTGGTGCCTTGGGTAGATGGAGAGACTCCATCTAGGAGCGCCGGCCCGGAGTGATTGTGTTCCTTCAGGATATCTGAAACATCATCACAGCACTTTTTCAGAGAGTCCAGAGTGTCCACAAGAGGCAAGGCTGTGGGTGGCCCTGGCCCCATACCTACTCGTTGGCAAAACAAAAACAAGCACGCACAGAAAACAAGCCAAACTGTGGTCCTTAGGGCAGCCATCCAGGCAAAAATTATGTTTGAGAAACCAATACGTCGATGTTGCCAAAGGGGTTGATAGCTGAGAGTTGAGAGAGGAAAGAGACAGTCTTGATGTCAACCTTGCCAGGGAAAAACCAGTTAATCCCAATTATCTCGAATCTGTGAGTTGTGCACTCGTTTCTCTGAGAGACTCTTTCTACTGAGAAATTAATTTTGCAAGAATGTAGGGATGTCTTTAATGCTACTCCTTGAAAAGAAAGAGTTGGACATACAGTGGAATTCTCCCCTATCTCCTGGCATAGTAAACAGAGTGCCATGGTAATTAATTTCTCTTCCCTTCCCAGGCTCTCAGATTGATTAGGTAATTGATCCCCTGATGACAACCCCAAGCCCCAAGCCTCCAGTTTCTGGTATCTTCAAGGCAGTGGGTTTCAACTGGGAGTGATTTTGTTCCCCCGGTAGGGTTGCCAGATTTAGCAAATAAATACACAGGGTGCCCAGTTAAATGTGAATTTCAAATAAACAACAAATAATTTGTCAGTTTAAGTATGTTCCAAATACTGCATTATTTATCTGAAATTCACATTTGACTGGGCATCCTATGTTTTATCTGGTAACCTGGTGGTACCCAGGGGATAGTGTTGGCAAAGTCTGGAGACATTTTCGGTTGTTACAATTCCAGGGGTGGGTAGAGGCCAGGGATGACGCTTAAACGTCTTGCAATGCCCAGGAAAGTCTCCCACCACAAAAAATTATCTGGTCCAAAATGTCAGTGGTGCCAAAGCTGAGAAATCCTGCTTTAAGGCAAAGGCTTTTCTTTTCAGCAGCAGACTCCTGCCTGACATTTTGTGCCCAGAGTGGGGCACATTCATTTATTTTTAAAATCTCGGCATGACCTATTACCCACGTTCACAGCAAAAACTCAAGGCACTCTTTCCTCTTAGTTTTCTTCTGTAGCTAATAAGGAGACCAAGGAAGAGCTGGCCAAGATAAGACAGCATTTATGTTAAGTTCAGGGCATGAGGGCCAGCCTCGCAAAGCAGCCCTGAAGAGCTGGGGGTGGGGATGGAGGGGGCCTGGCCCATCTCATTCAGGCGAGACTTCCACCTTCCTGCCTGGGAGGAGAGCTCTGTGAGCTGCACAGCTGCACTTCTCATGAAGAGACGCTTTCTTCGCGGGCCCTGGGGTGGGAGGGGAGCCAGTGGCAAGAAGGTGGGGATGGCGTGACACAGCTGTTAATCAAACGACTTTTAAAAGAACAAGAGAGTAAGGAAGCACAGGGGTAGGGAAGGTTCTGAATGTTTTCTGGTCATGAGACGTGTATAAATTCAAGGGAGGTTATCTGAGGATATTTTCCCCAAGCCCTATTCACAGTTGGCCCTGAAATGAATACCAGAACATTAGAATTCAGGGGTCATCGCTCCTTTCTGCAACATCCGGCCCCCATTTCCTTCCCTCCCAGCAGACCCGTGTGTCACACGTGTCGGTATATGTGCAAAAGAATGAACGTGCACCCTTAGCCACCCAATTTGCAGAACTTGATGGCCCTAGGACAAAAATTGCTGGTAGGTTTTTTCCTTTATTTGATTAATTTTTTGCATAAGAAGTCTAAAAACTTTATTTTAAGAGCCACTAACTGCTGACTCAAGGAGAGAGACTAGGGTTTTGGAGAATTCAAACATTAAACTCCATTCAGGCATTCATTAAGTCAAGCAAGATGAAGCAGGCTTTTGGTTATATAAAAGCTTGACTACTTATGGAAAATCTGCCTTTGCAGTTCTCTGCTTGCTGGAGAAAAGAATGCAAGAAGCATAAGAAGAGGGGCCATGCAGACAGCTTTATAAACACCGGAAAAGCCCCATTTAGGCTCAGTTGTGGCCTAGCATGGCCTAGACAACAAAATGGTGAGAGTGAGGCATGGGCGCTGGGAGGAAGGTGACGGCAACCCCTCTGTCCTCGATGACCAGGACATCGTGTTTTGGTCCAGTAAAGTCATTGACTTTACTGTCAAATTTAATGTTTGTAATTTCTGTCTGAACTTTAGTGACTTACTCTATTTCTCTTTGGAAAGTATTCTAAACTAAACTGTTTATTTAATCGAAGTATAGTTGATTTACAATATCATGTTAGTTTTAGGTGAACAGCAAAGTGATTCAGTTATAAATGTATATATATGTACGTATATACATATATATTAGATTATTTTCTTTATATGTCATGGCAAGATATTGAATATAGTTCCCTGTGCAACAAGTTCCTTGTTGCTTATCTATTTTCTGTATAGTAGTTTGTATCTGTTAATCCCATACTCCCAATTTATCCCACCCCCTGACCCTTTCCCCTTTGGTAACCAGAAGTTTGTTTTCTATGTCTGTGAGTCTGTTTCTGTTTTGTATATAGATTCATTTGCATTATTTTTTAGATTCCACATATAAGTGACATTGTATAGTATTTGTCTTTGTCTGACTTACTTCACTTAGTGTAATATTCTCTAGGTCCATCCATGTTGCTGCAAGTGGCAATATTTCATTCTTTTTTATGGTTGAGTAATAAGCATTCCATTAAACTAAATTTTTGTTTTAAAACTTGGTCTTTTCACCCATTATAAAAGTAGTAGAAATAGCCAAGGGAAAAACTCAGAATATACAAAGAAAGGAAAATGTAGAGAAAATAATAATTGAACCATATTTGACCCATAGTTGAATACTCACAGAGACAACCCCTGCCATTGACCTACTTCTTTCCAAGGATCACTCTAAGCTTAGTTTTTGGCTTAAAATCTCGTGATGATGACTCTTTAAATACAAGGCTATATCTCATGTTCGAAAAATAGAAACTATCGTTTATTGAGCATTTACTACTTGCTAGACACTCTGCTAAGCACTTTATGTATGTAATTCCAGTCAATGGTCAAAACAACCTGATAAAGAAGATACTGTTGTTACTTCCCCATTTTACAGATGAGAAACTGAGTCTCTTACTAGCCACAGCGTTAGTAAGTAGCAGAACTAGGCATATCCTACTTTTTTCGCTTAACGTTGACTGTGACCTTTTCCATGTTATAACTCAACTTTAAAAAATTTTAATTGCTGTCCAGTATTATGAGTTGTTGCATCATAATTTAGGAAACATTCACCTACCATTGGACATTTGGGTTACGTCCAGTCTCTCGTGGTTGCAGGTGATGTTAAACATTTTTATTCTTGACTATGGATGACGCAATGAACATTTTTGAGCAAAGTTATTTTTGGATTTAAATATTTTTAGGGATAGCGTTCCGAAAACAAAAATGGAATTACTAAAAATGTTTTGAAAGGAGTTTTACCTATAAAACAGTCACATTGATATCCAGATAGGCTCCTTTTTCAGTGTCTTCATCAGCAACGGAAATTATTATTGAAAAAAAAATTTGGTGATTTTTTTAGAAAAGAATTTAGTACATTGTTTAAATTGAATTTTGCTTTATAAGTAGGTCAAAATTTTGTTTCATTCATTTTTGGCCAAATATAAATTTTTTATGAGTTTTTTTTTAATCCAGTTATCTTTTGGGATTTTAATGTTTTCTAACCAACTGCAATGAACAGTTAGATAGCAAATATTTTGTCAATGGTCATAGTTTCAGTATTGTCCTCAGGTTGCTATCTTCCTTTAAGGTTTGCATGCTTTTCTTTACAACATTTGAAAATGTGTATTTAAACCTCTGGGTGTTTTCCTTTGTAACGTCCTTCATGTAGAGTTCAGATACTCACTTCTCTTTTCTCTAAATAACCTGTTTTTAACACTTCTGAGAAGTTTCTCGGTAGTATTTATTAAAGTGAGGGTTCAAAATAACACAGAGAAAAACGACATCATCGTATCTCAACCCCAGCCCTGTGCGGACAATTGATTGCTGTAAACTACACATCTCAAACCAGCCAGAACTGATTTGTGCAAGCCTGCCCCAGGCACGCTTTGGGCTCGGCATCCGCCTGGCGAGCCAGCCCTGTATTTAAAAGACTCTCATTATGCAATGTGGAAAATTCTCCATTACAGCTACTTTGAAGCTCTTCTTATGCCACACAGATCCATTTCCTTTGTTCCATCCTCAGCAGAGACAGAACAGCGAGGCATTGTTCCCCAGGCAAGTATTCCTCGTGGGTAGTCCTGGCCCAGTGCATGGTGGGCTCAATAAATATGTCTTGATTAAAGTTGATATTTAACATCTCTAATCAGAACTATTCTCAGGCTTCCTTTCTCCGAGTTAAATGAGCTTACTACTTTTCTTTTTAACCCCTTGGATCATCTCTATGTGTCTCTCTAACTTACTTCCGGGAGTTCCTGGCCCTCTTGAAGCTTAGTCTCCAAGCTGAGACAGAAAAGTCTGTGTCCTCTGGTCACTCCTGCCCCAGAGCTCTCAGGGGTGTGCTGAGAGCCACTAGCACCCTCGCCAGCAGTTTGGCTCACCTGGAGATGTGGTGTAGACAGTCCTTAAGCATCTCTTTCTCCCTGTTATAGATGCAGGCTGAGTCAAAGATGTAAGGCCAGAAGGGACAGGGCTGGCTGGGGACAGAACTGAGTCCTCAGGTCCAGGAATGCTAGGCATGAGCAGTAACTAACTGTGGCTCACAAGCTGACATTGGATTGAATTTTCGCCACTTTCAACACTAACAGATTGTCATTAGCAGTGAAAATACTTATCATGGATGCAAGATGATAAAGTCAACAGAGTCCTAGTGACTATATGTAACTCTCAAAATGATTAAGATATTTTCTGAGAATGGGATGCATTCCCTATATTTTCCTTAAAATATCCTTAGGAAAAGAAATCAGACTAATAAAAATAATAGTGCCACAAGCCTGGTTGGACCACTAGCTACATGGCCTCAACTAAGTTTCTTAAACATTCTGAGCCTTATTTTCCTCATATATAAGATGGACTTCTGTCGTGCCACCTGTTGCTTTTGCCTGCCCAGCATCTGTTTCACCTTTGTCTTCTAATAGCATCTTAATTTTCTCTTGGGTGATCATCCTCTTTTTTTTTTTTTTTTTTTTTTTTTTTTTTTTTGCAGTACGCGGGCTTTCCACTGCTGCGGCCTCTCCCGTCACGGAGCACAGGCTCCGGACGCGCAGACCCAGCCGCTCCGCGGCATTTCGGGATCCTCCCGGACCGGGGCACAAACCCGTGTCTCCTGCATCGGCAGGCGGACTCTCAACCACTGCACCACCAGGGAAGCCCCCCTCTTCTGTTCTTATTTAGCACATGTGGCTCAGATGGAGCTGACCCACCTCTCTAGTCCATAGGAGGGCATGTGACCCAAGTCTGGCCAATCACCATCTTCCAGCCTCCTGGCCCCAGTGATTCACTCCTCAGGCTCCATTTCCACCTGCTCTGGCTCAAATAATCATATACTTGCCTTCTCTAGAAATACTGCTTCATGCTGCCTCACAAAGAAACAACGCACCGCGAAGAGCTGAGAAGACACGTAGGTGCCGAGAAAACAGAATGCAAGCGTGAACAAAGAAGTTGGTTTAGGCAGAAGCTTTTTCTACTGAGACTGAAGAATGAATCCTTCTTCTTAGATTCTTTCATTAAATCACTATTGCGTAATTATAGGGATCTCTGGAAAGCCAAGGAAACTGAGTTTGAATTCCCTTCTAGAACTTTTCTTCAGCCTCTCTGAGGAACGTAAGAAGGGGAATTGGAAGACAGGCAAGCTTCTGATGCTGCAGCCCAGAGGTAGCAACTATTGATTTTGCATGGCAATGCCCGAGGATTCCTCTTACTGCTTTTAACCTTCCCCTGCTGGAGAGTCCTACAAAAAAAGTATCATATTTTTTGCCAAATATATTTTAACTTGACCCTACTATTAAGAAAAGAATAATAGAATATTAGCTACTGAGCGTGTTTAAGAAATGACTACTGCATTAAAGCTAAAATTCTTTCTTTTATTATCAATTTTAGTGACTCTGGGTCTAAATCACCTCTTCCATTAATCCCTCAGAAGGTCATTTTTAGAACAGGAGTGTGAATATATAAAAACACAGGGAGAGACATCTCAAGGGACAGTTTTAGTTTTGGTGGTCAAGATGCTGAACTGGATTGATTTAGAAGTCCTATCACAGCAAAGTAATTGACCCTTCCTCGGCTGGTACCCCCCTAAGCAAACTTTGAAACACACCAGCTCAGCACTTAATTCATCTTTCCTTTGACTTTTAAAGTGGCCTGGGTCAAGAGTAGCCTCTTCTTCCGATGAATGACGTAGTGTTGGATTCTTTCTCTATAAAATCATGCAATCCCAGGTTTGACAGTGCCTCACCCCCTGACCTTGGGCCAGGCGCTTAACCTCTACGTCCAGGTGGCTGCACTTCAAACAGAAGATGTTAACATTGACCAGAAGATTCAGGGACGAATAACTTATTAATGATTTGAGAGCACTTAGGACCTATAAAGCACTATAAAAATCCTTCCTGCAATAATATACGGATAGCATAAGTATAGCATGATAGCCAGTTCCAGAGCGGAAATGAACCACTTAGGTGCCATTTTGGTGTTCTGTGAAATTTAAGCAAAGGAGGATAGCCCTCTTCCACCACAGAGGTTTTGCCAAAGGGCAAATACATCAAAGTAAGGGGACGCTTGTAAACTTGACTTTTACTTATGTCCCTGTGGCTGTTTTGTAACGATTTGATGTGACCCAAAGTTGTCTTTATGTGTCAAACAGTCTGGGGTCTCCTCATTGCCTTTGGTTTTTTTGGACCAAGAATGTAGAATACAAAGCTTGTGTTATTAAACATGTTGGAGCAGAAAATGCTAAGAGGTTTGGAGCGTGTAAGGGTCTGTCTAGAAACTGCAGTGGAGCATGTGGAAGGAGAGATGGACAGACAAGTGGATACTTTGTCAACCGTCTTAGTGTTTCGGAAAACGTGTAGTAAACGTTTGTGCAGTAAATTTGGAGAATTTACTGTACTGGAATAGGAAGCATTTCTAGACCCAAAGAGGCCAATTTAAGTCAAGACTTGAAAGAGATGGTGCTGACTGTCACAGTGGGCGTGTCCTTCTTTTTTCATGCTCAGCATCTGTAACCCATTCCCATGGTTGGGGAATCCTCCCACCTTAGGAGTTTTGGTGAGAGGCAGAGTCTGCCTTTCACTCTAGCAGGTGAAAATGCAAGATACTCACTTTCCCAAGGCACAGCCAGAGGACGGAGGCCTGGCAGGCAGAGGTACCTACTCCGGACTCTGAAAACAGAACTAGTGACACAAAGAAAGAATCAGACATAACTCTGTCTGACATTGGCAAAGGATGCAGAAGCCCATGTTCTTGGGCAGCAGAGAGAGTGGTGCTGTGGCCGCACCCATATCCACGATGACCAGGGTCCATGGTCCAAGTTCAGATGTGGTTCTCGATGGTGGTGGCTGTAGACGTTCTTTCTACAGCAGACCTGCAGTGGGATTTTGAGTTTTGCTCCTGCCTGGAGCTCCCCGTCCCAGTGATGCTCTGAGATACCCAGTGCCCCTTTGTTGTTATTACCTTTTTAATATGAATATTTCCAAACATATACAAATCCTCCATCTGCCCACCGTCTACTCCGCCTGGTATAATTTACTTACTAGAGGATTCGAACATCGTAGTTGAATAACTCAATGTGTGTTAGTAAATGTATAGAGCTATATAACCATCCCCCCCCATCTTGTGACATTTTCGTTTTGTTTTAGTATACAGTTCTAGGAATTCTGACCCATATAGATTTGTTCAGCCACAGCCACACTCAGGATACAGAATAGTTTTCATCACCCCAAAGTACTCCCCTCTGCTCTCTATGGTCATACCCTCCCTGCTTCTGACACCTGAGACCACTGCTCTGTGCTCCATCTCTACAGTTTTCTCTTTTCTAGAATGTCATATAAATGGAATCATACGATAGATAGTCTTTTATGTCTTTGCACAACGCCTCTGAGAGTCATCCAAGCTGCTGCATGTGTTAATAGTCTACTCCTTTCTATTAAATATTTTGTTGTATGGGTATACCACAGCTGGTTTATCCATTCACCTCTTGATGGTCATTTGCATTGTTTCTATTTCCTTTTGTTTTGTTTGTGGGGTATTGGTGTGGGGTGGTGACAATTGTGAATAGAGCTGCTACCCAATATCCTTTTTTTTTTTTTTTGCGGTACGCGGGCCTCTCACTGTTGTGGCCTCTCCCATTGCGGAGCACAGGCTCCGGACGCGCAGGCTCAGCGGCCATGGCTCACGGGCCCAGCCGCTCCACGGCATGTGGGATCCTCCCGGACCGGGGCACGAACCCGTGTCCCCTGCATCAGCAGGCGGACTCTCAACCACTGCGCCACCAGGGAAGCCCCCAATATCCTTTTTATGTTCTAAAAAATATTTTTCATTTTGAAACAAACTTACAGAAAAGTTGGGACAAATAAAAGTTATACAAATAAGTTTTTCTCTAAACCATTTGAGAGTAATTGCTAATCTGATGTCCCATGATCTCCCAATACTTTGTATTTTCTACAAACGAGAATATTCTACTATATAACCACAGCACAACAATCAAAATCAGAAAATTGGGTTTCCCTGGTGGCGCAGTGGTTGAGAGTCTGCCTGCCGATGCAGGGGACGTGGGTTCGTGCCCCGGTCCGGGAAGATCCCACATGCCGCGGAGCGGCTGGGCCCGTGAACCATGGCTGCTGAGCCTGCGGGTCTGGAGCCTGTGCTCCGCAGTGGGAGAGGCCACAACAGTGAGAGGCCCGCGTACCGCAAAAAAAAAAAAAAAAAAAAATCAGAAAATTAACCTTAATGCGGCACTACCACCTAATCCTCAGACCCATTCAAGTTTATTCAGTTGACACAATAATGAATTTTATAGTGAAAATATCCAGGTCACAATCACGAGGAGCATTTAGCTGTCATGTTTCTTTAGTCCCCTTCTGTGTGGAGCAGTGCCTCGGTCTTTCAGTGGCTTTCATGACCTTGACACTTTAAAAATCAACAGTCCAGTCCTTTTGTAGAATGTCCTTCAGTTGGGTTTGCCTGATGTTTCCTCTTGATTAAATTAAGCTTTATCATTTTTGGAAGTGATTGTATCCTATCATTTTTTTGGTCCCATTACTGGTGACGTTCACTTTGATCCCTTGATTTAGGTGGTATATACCAGGCTTAAAAAGTATTTTGTGGGGTGGTACTTGGAAACTATCTAGATATCCTGTTCTGCATCAAAGTTTAGATCTAGGTCTAGATCTTGATCTAGATGTCCCACAGTATCCGTGGAAGATGGGCTCCAGGACCCCCATGGATACCAAAATCTACAGATGCTCAAGTCGCTTATAGAAAATGGTGTAGTATTTGCATATAACCAATATATAACCAATGCACATCTCCCTGTATACTTTAAGTCACCTTCAGATTACTTTGAATACCGAATACAATGTAAAGGCTATGTAAATAGTTGCCCACGAGTGGCATGAATTTGTTTTGTTTTTTGAAACGTTCTGGAACTTGGGGGGGCAGGTTTAGAATATTTTCAATCTGCTGTTGGTTGAATCTGAGAATACAGAACCTGTGGATATGGAGAGCCGACTGTTTGTCTTTTTAGGTATCTACATTCCCATGGTTTTCTGTTTTACTTAATAGTTTATCATCCTTTATTCTCATTGCATATTTTGATGCTCAAATTGTCCCAGATTTGGCCAGCTGGGAGCCCCTTCACACTGGCTCCTGTGTCCTTTGATGTCCGCATCATTCTTGGGGCACGTTCTTGCTTTCTGGTCCTACAAGATGTTCCAGTATCATCTTGTTCTTTCCTTGTGCCAGGCGTGTTAATTGATATCAGGACACTGCAGCTCTCAGTCTTTCAGGGAAAAATATATACGTATATACACATACACATCATTACATCTATCTCTTTTCTTTTCTTCTGTCCTTCCTTCCTTCCTTCCTTCCTTTCTCCCTCTCTCTCTCTGTTCCTTCCTTCCTGTGTCATCTATCATCATCTATCTATCTCTCTAATGAATATTATTAGTTTATACCAATACCTCCAATTCCAAACCAACACTACAGAGTTTATTTTAGTTTTTTCCCCTTTCTTGTGACTCCCTTGCCTGCCAGTGAGAAATATGACTTACATCATTGCTGGATCAATTGCTGGATCATATGTAAATCTATTTTTAAGTTTTTGAGAAACCTCCATACTCTTTTCCACAGTGGCTGCACCAGATTACATTCCTACCAACAGTGCACAAGGGTCTCTTTTTCTCCACACCTGCAACAGCACTTGTTATTCCTTGTGTGCTTTTCTAAAATAATAGCCATTCTAACAGGTGTGAGGCGATATCTCATTGTGGCTTGGCTTTGCATTTCCCTGATGATTAGTGATGTTGAGCACCTTTTCATGTATCCGTTGGACATTTGTGTATCTTCTTTGGAAAAATGTCTATTCAGTTCCTCTGCCCATTTCTTAATCAGATTTTCTTTTGCTAGTGAGTTGTATGAGTTCTTTTTGTATTTTAGATATTAATCCCTTATCACAAATATGATTTATAAATATTTTCTCTCATTCCGTAGATTACATTTTCATTTTGTTAATGGTTTCCTTTGCTGTACAGAAGCTGTTTAGCCCCATTTGTTTATTTTTGTTTTTGTTGCCTTTGCTTTAGGTGTAAGCCTCAAAATCATCACCAAGACCTATGTCAAGGAGCTTATCACCTATGTTTTCTTCAAGGAGATTTATGGTTCCAGGTCTTACAGTCAAGTCTGTAATCCATTTTGAGTTGATTTTCGTGTACAGTGTAAGATAGGGGTCCAGTTTCATTCTTTTGTATGTGGCTGTCCAGTTTTCCCAGCACCATTTATTGAAGAGATTATCCTTTCCCAACTGTATATTCTTGACTCCTTTGCTGTATATAATGGACCACACATGCATGGGTTTATTTCTGGGCTCTTTATTTTGTTCCATTGATGTATGTATCTGTTTTCATTCCAATACTATAATATTTTGATTACTGTAGCTTTGTAATGTAGTTTTAAATCAGAAAGTGTGATGCCCCTAGCTTTGTTCTTTCTCAAGATTGCTTTAGCTATTCGGGGTCTTTTGTGGTCCATACAAATTTTAGGACTGCTTGTTGTAGTTCTGTGAAAAATGCCATTGGAATTTTGATAGGGATTACACTGTTTCTATAGATTGCTTTGGGTAGTATGGACATTTTAACAATATTCTTCCAGTCCCTGAGCATGGAGTATCTTTCCATTTATTTGTGTCTTCCTCAATTTCTTTCATCAGTGTACAGGTCTTTCACCTCCTTGGTTAAATTTATTCCTACGTATTTTATTCTTTATGATGCTTTTGTGAATGTGATGTTTTAATTTCGTTTTCAGATATTTTGTTTTCAGTGTATGCAGAAGCAACTGATTTCTGTATGTTGCTATAAGCATAGATACTCCAGCTTTCTTTTGGTTTCCACTTGAATGGAATATCTTTTTCCTTCCCTTCACTTTCAGTTTGTGTGTGTCCTTAAAGCTGAAGCAAGTCACTTATAGGCAGCATAGAGTTGGGTTTGTTTTTTTATCCATTCAGCCATTCTATTTTTTTATTGGAGAATTTAGTCCATTTATCTTTAAAGTAATTATTGAGAGGTATAGATTTATTACAACTTTGTTAAGGATTTTCTGCCTGTTCTGTAATTCCTTTTTTCCTCTCTTGCTCTCTTCCTTTGTGATGACTTTCTGTAGTGGTTTGCTTAGATTCCTTTCTCTTTATCTTTTATGTACCTACAATAGATTTTTACTTTGTGGTTACCATGAGGCTTACATAAAACAAATTATATTTATAACAGTCTATTTTAAATTAATAACAACTTGTTCAAATGCATTCTAAAGCTCTACATTTTTATGCTTCCCCACTCCACATTTTATGTTTTCTTATGGTGTTTGTTTCTTTTTCACAGTTGATTTACAATATTATATTAGTTTTGGGTATACAACATAGTGATTCAAATTTTTTATAGATTATACTCCTTTTAAAGTTATTGTAAAATATTGGCTATATTATCTGTGCTGTACAATATATCTTTGTAGCATATTTTATACATAGTAATTTGTACCTCTTACACATTTCATGTTTTTGATGTCACAATTTATATCAAATTATCCATTAACAAATTATTGTAGTAACAGTTATTTATATAATATCTGTTTAATAAGATAAATTTTCTTATTAAACAAGCCAGAATTGGTTTCTGTTGCTTGCAATTAAGAACCAAACTACTATTCTTCTATACCTGGAATGTCCCCAGACCTCACCAGCTGAGGGTACAAAAAAGCTGAGGTCAGTTTACTAGTTAGACACTGATTTTGTTAGTCAAACAGCTTGTGTAACTACAGTATCCCAAGGTTGTTGTATCCCAGCCCCAATCCAGCCTTCAGATGACAGTTCAGCTGACATATTAGCTGCAACTTCATGAAAGATCCCGAGCCAGAACTACACAGCTAAGCTGTTCCCAAATTCCTGACCTACAGAAACTGTGAGATAATAAATGTTGTTTAGAGCTGCTAAGTTCTGTCATAATTTGTTACACAGCAATAGATAACTAATATAAAACTGTGTCCTCATTCTTTGCTTATAAAGTACTGAGAGCTCTTATTTTTTAAAGTCAGTTTTATTGAGTTATAATTTATATACACTAAAACCCATCCTTCTTTCATGTACAGTCTTATGAGTTTCAACAAATATATGTAGTCATATAATCCTCACTACAGTGAAGATACAGACTTTCTCTCCCCCAAATTTTCTCATGACCATTTGTAGTCAATCCCTTGCTCCACTCCATCACCTGGCAACTGATCTGAGTTTTGTGTCTACAGATTTGCTTTTTCCAGCATGTGATAGATATGGAATCATACAGTTTGTTGCCTTTTGAGTTTGGCTGTTTTCACTTAACATAAGGCTTTTGACATTCATCCATATTGTGGCATATGTTATTCATTTGTCCTTTCTTATTGCTGAGTAGTATCTCATTGTAAGGTTGTGCCACAATATGATTATCCATTCACAGTTGACGGACATTTGGGTTGTTTCCAGGTTTTGACAATTTAGAATACAGCATAATAGGTCCCTCACCCACCCTTGGGTGTATAAAAGGAAAAATATTCTTTGGGTATAGTTGTTAAAATGTAGGTGTCTTTCCTGTACCTTCATGGGGGAACAGAGGGGAGCTTTTGCTCTCACTTCATGCCAAGTGAGGAGGGCTTCAGTAAACCCCCCAGAGAGCTTGACCTGTGTCCCCCTGAAGCTGGAGGGACTCAGGGATTGATATCCAGCACGTACCTGAAAAAGCCCAAAGGTGGGATGGTGCAGCTAGAAGGACCTAAGGGGCAGAGCAAAGAGAGTTAGGGTTGTGTTGGGAATGGCTTCATTTCCAGAGTTCGGCAGGGAAAGTTTTTCATGCACGTTTTTTGTAAGCTGAATGTGGCCCCGTGGAAGGGGAGTTGGCTGGTAGTTTTCATAGAAATGATCCTGTCCCACAGGCTTTCTGCCAGGGTAGAGATGGCCTCAGCCAGAAAAGGTTCAAACACACCAAGATGCAGAGGCTGAGGAGGCTTGGCCTATGTCAAGGGAACTGTGGATCAACGAACCCTCCCAAACTACAGAGGTTGCCCACAACAGGATGAATCAGGATTTGGAAGCTCCTGGGACTTTGGTCCTTATCGCTGAAGTACCCTGGAGACCAAGTAGCAAGGTGGAGAGGTCTCCGAAGAGAGATGTCCTCAAGCATGGACCTTCCCACTTAGCCCTCTCCTCCCCCTACTCAATAAGTGTGAACAGCCTTCCATCTGGTGGCAAACACTCGTTAAGTGTGGAGAACGCAGACATCTTATTGGAGATGGATGGGGGCATGAAAGGAGAGCTGTATCTTCAGATAAAGGTGGAATGGAAGAGACCCAGTGGGGAAATTCTCTTTGGGAGGGGGTGTGGTCATTCTTCCAATATCTTTAAAAAGATGAAGGTATTGCATCCACCAAAAAAACCAACAACAAACTGGATGTTTTAAACATGAAAAGAAAGGATAGGGCTCTCAGACATTAAGAATACAGGTATGGGCTCCTCCACAGCTCACCATCCAACCCTGAAAGACTGTTTCCTGCTCATTGCTCCAGACTGTCTGATGTAGCCTTGTCCTCACAACCTTACACTCCTCATTGCAGATACTGCAAACATCTGCAACCCCATTTCCTGTCCACCACCACTCAATTCACCTATTCGTGTCAATGTTACTTCTTCAGCTTGGGCTGTGTGCATGGTTGCTATAATATATGTAGCCATATCCTAGGCACATGCACTGACCAGCTGCAGGGGGTAAGAGCCACAAGCCTTGGGCGCTGTGTATGTGGATCCCTCTTAGGGCAGGGTCACGCTTGGTGTTAGCCACCCCTCAGGACTCACACTGGAGCCTAAAGAACCTGAGGGCCTGTGCGCAGAGGGCCTTGCTCTCTTGCCTTCCTCCATGAAAGACCCAACACACACGGGGTGGGGAGTGGCCTCGTAGTGTTGATGTTACATTGGCACGATCTCATGGAAGCAGGTTGGAGCTGGGAAATATAGAATCGAGTGGGGCTGGGATTTTGCATAATTTCTGGATTGTGTTTATCTCTTGCAGTTTTGTGATCTTGATGGTTATTTTCTTGTTGTTCTCCCTTAGAAAGTTTTAGCCTTCTCCTAGTGTGTCAAAATCAATCAGTGAAAGACACCAAGCCTAGGGGTTTATGTCCAAGTTTATATTTGTACCAGAGGCTTAAAGAGGACAGTCCACGCCCGAGGGGCAGCATGGTAATCAGCAAAGTGAATGGCCCCAAGAGGACATAAAAGTCAGGGTGGGGGAAGATTGTCTTTCCAGAGATAAAGCTTGGCACGTCTGAATTTCACTAAAGGAAGGAGGCAGAACCAACTCCCAGTATATGTGCTCCTAAACTCTTACATCACCTACCTGGTGATCCCAGAAAAACCTCTGTAGATAGGGTGAGTTATCAATAAACTGTTTTTTGCTTATTTATTTTCTAATTGTTTTGTACTGCTAGGGACCCACAAGCAACATGAAAGAAAAAGTAATTTGCTTCGTCTTCAATTTAGTAAAGATAGCCAAGCCATTATCCTCTGAGTTCTGGGCTGCTTTTCCTGCAAGGTTGTTCATTCATTCATTTAATACATATTAAATGCATTCATAAATTGAGTATCTCCTATCTGGCACTGTGAGGGACTGGAAATATCACGGTGAGCAAACAGAGACAAAAGGGTCATCTTCAGGGAAACTTACAGCCTGGTGGGGAGAGAAAATTTCATCAAATGAACAGAAATCTATTTGAAGTCTTCATTGGGCTAACTGCTATGGTGCTGTAAGAGCCTGCATCTCACGTAGTAGAGGCAGGGGGAGCTGGGGTCAGAGAAGGCTCCTTGAGGAAATGACAACTGAGCTAGGCTGGAAGGATGAGAGGAGTTACTATAGAAGGAATGAAAAATGAACATTCCAGGAAGAGGGACCAGCCTTTGTTTTAGAACAAGGCCATCAAGAAATTAAGCTGGAGTTGCTCTAAGGATGGAAAAGATGGTGGTTGATGCTTCAAGAAGAGGAAGCAGCCCGACACTGATGGAAGAGTCAGCTTTTGTAAGCCTGGAAGAAGGGATGTGCTTGAGGGATGTGTGGTGGGTAGCTGTGGGTGGTGACCCCTGGGGCTTGATGGAATGCGATGCCTCAGAGGGGGCCTAACCTGTGGGAGGTGGCAGAGGGCTACATATTGGGCCTTTGGACCACGGAAGGTTGCAGTGAGGGGCACTGGGCTTTCCCCACAGCCTGCCTTCCCTCCTCCCCCAATGTCTGAAAGAAGGAAAGGATTAACACTTGATGGCTAACATCATAAGCAGGAAAAGCAATGAAACAACAACACTTTAATGAGTAGCAGTATATGTGGTGGCATGGACCCTTGTGTCTGGAGCCAAAGCACTTACAAATCCCAGTTCTACTATTCAACAGTCTTTCCATCTTGGGCAGTTACTTGACCTCCTTGGGTCTCAGTTTCCCCACTGAGGGGAAAGTGGGGATAACCCTATATGTTTTATCGAGTGGTGGGGAAGATTTCAGTTGGTTAATACATGTGAAGTTCTTAGAGGTGTCTGGTGCAAAGTGCTATATACATGTTAGGAAAATATAGCAGCCAGAGGTGAGGCCCTTCTCCAATTTTCTTGGACTCCATAGGGCCGTGAAGGCTGGTACAGCTTGCAGGAGCAAGAGAGGCCGCAAAGTGGGCTGAATTTCCAGCCAGACTGAGGGAAGTGGCAACCAAGTTCTCAGACCGCTTGCCTTTAGGATTACTGGCGCAGCCAGAAGCAATTCTATTCTGAGAAAATTAGCGCTGGTGGTAACGCTAAATCAAGGACAAAGAAAGATGAGTGATTTTACGGGCAATCAGACACGTGGAGCCACGTGGGTCACAGAGTCCTCGAGCACCTGAAACTGTTCCCTTCAGACAAGGGGTCAGGATCTCAGCACCGGCACTCGGCTTTGGTGGGCTGGCCTGGGAGCCCCGCTGACCATCATTGGAAATAGCGTCTCAGAGGAAGCCCACCTATAATTCCAAGTGCTCTGTCGCAAAGTTGTGCGATCGGCTGCAGGCTCAAGGAGGAAAGCAGCTCGTCGTTCACAACCCATCTGGGAAGCTCACAAAGGCGAAGTAAGATCCTGTCCCCTCCCCCGGGCCGGTCGGCCCCCAAAGAAAGAAATGCAAAAGAACAGTCTTGTTCGACGATGAACAGGCCCAAGGAGTGGACCCCCAAGGCTCGGGAACCTGGCCAGGTGTGGGTCTCCGGCAGGGGCCGCGGAAGCCCGGCCACGTGGGTCAAGCCGCCCCGCCCCCGGCCTCGTCGTCCCGCCCCCCGGCCTCGTCGTCCAGTCCCCGCGCCAGAGCCGCCGCCGCCGCTGCCGCCGCCGCTCGGGCCTGCTGCAGGTGCGTCTGCGCCGGGGCCAGGCCGGCATCTGCGCGGCCTTCCTGGGCTCCAGCCTGGGGTCCGGCAGAGCACGCGTTCCCGCGGGGCCGAGCTCAGCGGCTGGGTGTGGACCGGGGGCTCACCGGGCCGGACGCGGAGGCGGGGCCAGCCGGCCAGCGGCGCGCCTGCGCGGCTCGAACGCACCCGCCGATTCCGGGGTCCAAGATGGTGGCAGAGGGGGAGGAGGAGCGCGAGGGGGAGGGGAGTGCGCCCAATTTCTGCGGGTGGACCCGGGAGGCAGCCCTGGCCGCAGCCGCACGTGCGGAGGCCCGAGGCCCTGTGTCTTCCCGGCACAGCGCGGCCGAGAGACGAGGGAGGGGAGGAAACGAGGTCGCAAAGTCATGTGGCCAGGGCAGGTGGGCCTGGTAGGCTGCTGTGAAGGGGGAGACCCCGGGGGCCCCGGGCAGGACGTCCCCTTGGAGTAGAGTCACTCTGGGCATTGCAGCAGCCCGGGTGGCAGATGTGGGGTGGCCTAGGCCGGCTGGTGGGCCTGGGAGGAACGGCCAGATCCGCACGTAGTGTAAAACTGCAGCCTTCGGGATTTGCTGAGCTGTGGGGCTGTGGGTGCGAGATGCTGAAGGAAAGGAGAAGTGGGCATCAAGGAGGATGGTGCCCTAAGCCTTTGTAGGAAGAAGTTTTGGGGAAAGTTCCGGAGTTCGGGCTTGGCTGTGTGAGGTGGGAGCGCCATCTTGAAGCCTTGGGAGGTTGGGAGATCTAGCGAGGTAGGAGAAAAACCAGGAGAGGATGGCGCCTGGAAGCCGGGAGGAGGAAGTGGTTTCCGGAGACGTGATCCAGTAGGAGCCTTGGGTTTAGCAAGGCTGGTGACCTTGACAAGAGCAGGTGGTAGTAGGGGAGAGGGAGTGAGTCTGCCAGTGTCGATACCTGGGGGCTAGAGCATTGCATTTATTTAGCTCATAGGTGTTCAAAAAGTATTTAGTGAACAACTGTGTAAGTTTTTGCAGTTCCTTTGCAATGCACTTACTGTGTATTTTATTTTTTAATAAATTTATTTATTTTTGGCTGCGACGGGTCTTCATTGTTGCCACGTGGGCTTTCTCTAGTTGCGGTATGCGGACTTCTCACTGCGGTGGCTTCTCCTGTTGCAGAGCTCGGGCTGTAGGCGCACGGGCTTCAGTAGTTGTGTCTCGCGGGCTCTAGAGCACAGGCTCAGTAGTTGTGGAGCATGGGCTCAGTTGCTCCGCGGCATGTGGGAACTTCCCGGACCAGGGCTCAAACCCGTGTCCCCTGCATTGGCAGGCAGATTCTTATCCACTGCGCCACCAGGGAAGCCCATTATCATGTATTTTAAATTAATGTTCTGTAAATTTTTTTTTCTCGAATTCCTAATATAACCTTATTTATTGTGTTTTTCAGAATTGGTGGGGTGCCCCCTTTCTCAACAGGGAACCTGAGACATTTTTCTTTTTTTCTAATTGGGTAGGTGAGTTTCCAGTTTCACAAGAAAGCCTGGTTAAGTAGATACTGCCATTCACCCAGAGTAATATCAGTGTTTGGGCACCTATCCTGCACCCAGAAAGCTCCCAATGACTGTGATGAATGAGTTTTTCTCTCCTGAGGCCTTTCTTCCCACCTGAAGGTAAAAGCAAGGCAGGATAATTGGTGGCTTCACCCAGGGCATTTTTCACCCCTGAGGGCTTTTGGACCAGATAACCTGAGTTCTTCCTCCTCTGACTCAGCACAGTGGGGACCTTCTACCCTATCACCGCACCACCCAGGTATTTGCTTTTGCACTTGAATCGGGATGTGAGCTTGCGGAAGCTAGAACCACTGCCCACCCTGATCCCTCAGAAACGCAGATAAATGTTGGCACAGAGGATGCTTCCGATGAATACTTTGAGGTAGCATCTTGAAAGTAGACTTATGTTCTGAGCATTTACAATCATGGAGATAAACTTCAGGTGGCACTGTTCTAAAACGTGTAAAAGTTTTGTTCTTAATCTCTCCTTTGTTTTCACATTTACTGAGAGACTTGGAGAACATCTTGTAAGTTAATGGAAAATTTAGCAAAACAATTCCTACGTTCATTTAAAAAAAAATCATGTGATGACTAATAAAACAGGCAGTAGACCTGTTTAGTTTTTGTAACCCACAAGACCAAAATTATCTCACTGATGCATTACTTCAGATAGACATGAAAAACTTAGACTCCACTAATAAATTAGTATGATGAAAGATTTGAAATAAAAAGAATATACATATTTAAAAGTATTTTAATTGTATACAGTTCATGAGTATGTTTATATGCATATACATGTTTATATATATATAAGATATATGTGTATGTCAATAAGACATTATAATTCACATAAGATGAGAACTACAGCTGTCTTCCCTCAAAGTACTTGCTCATTGCATTTGCTAGACAAACAATCTAGATACTAGTGGTTTTTGGAAATATTGAAACATGAGCAAGGAAAACTTTTTTCCATTTTATTATTTTGAGTTCAGTATTATGGTGAAAGTAATTATTATTACTCAATAATGAGAACATTTGAATAGAAAAACTTTGATGAAAAATTAATAGATGAATTAATTAATTAGATGAATTAATAGATGAAAAATTAATAACATTTTACCCAGATAATACAAGTCTTAATTTTGTCAATTCTAATTAAAAACTGCTTCTTAATAATCTCAAATTTTTGACAACTCTTTATAATTAGCAACAAATTCAGTACTTAAGTTCAGAGTAGAATGAAGATTTGCCTTCATTTCACAGCTGTCCAGCAGAAGACCCACCATTTAGATGCTCATGCAGAAGAGCTGTACATATAGCAGTATAGTCAATTGCTTTATGTTGATGGCTTTGTTGATTGGACTTTAAATCCTTTTAAATGCTTAATGACTTTAAAAATCCTACCTTCATGTCTAAGAAAAAACATGACAGTTTACTCAGGAGTTGGTCTAGAATTCTTTGAAAATAAGTGGGAATGTTTTCTAACATTTAAAAACTTAACAGAGGAAGAAAATAATTTTCTGGATCAAATTGATGTCTCCAGATTTAAATATTAGAAAGCAACAGTGCAATCAAACATCTTTGAGAGAAATAACGGAACATATTAAGCACAAAGTAGCATAAGTAACTTCATGCAACATAGAAGGAGCTTTTAGTAAAGTGAAGCAGTTTTGGGAACATTAATCTTTACAGTGTTCATCAAGATGGGCAAGTTTAACATTTATCGTCTATGACAACATCTTAAAGCCTCAGCTGGATCTGAGAAAAACCCCTTTTCTTGATAATTATTGAAGCTGAGTGATGGGAACACACATACGAGTTAGTAATACTATTCTATTTTTGTATATGTTCAAATTTTTCCGTTGTTAAAAAAATAAAGCATAAATTGTAGATAGTTACACCGTTACTGAGGTGTTCGAGTAGTTAGCTTTTCCAAGTCAATTGAAGTTTGTCAGAAGCTTACGCCCGTGCTGGCGGAAAATCCTGCCAAGTTGTTTTCCTCATGCTTCCTTTAAATAAAGCACTGGGGGGCTTTTCAGGATAGTCGGGCATCCCCATTGTTGTAGTCTGCAGGCTGCCCACCAGAGTGGCCCTCCTTGGCCACTGGGCATCTGAGCCTGCCCACCTTCTCCCCCTGGCAGCCTGTCAGCCAGGGGCCTTTTTTGGCACTATCTTTGCCTCTGACCTCATGACTGCAGAGGGTCTTGTCCCCTGAGGTTGTTCTGGAAACCAACACTACACTATTTTTCTCTAACCTACTGTCTTTTTCAGAATTCCAAGCTACTTGTCCAGTCTTTTTGATTAAAGCAGAGACAGGTTATAGTGAAAATTTGTTGACATTTTGTTTGCTTGAAAGTTTGTTTGCTTCTTGTTGTTTTTAAGTGAGGTTTATTGAAATGCAACTTATATCCTGTAAAATTCACCCTTTTGTTACACAGTCTGTGAGTTTTGTAAAAACACCACAAAATAAAGACATAGCATTTTCCCTGGTCCTACCTGCCTTCCCCTTCCCTCAGTCCCTGGGTACCACGGAGGTGATTTCTGTACCTGTAGTTTTGCCCTTTCAGAACATCATATAAATGGTCTCAAACAGTAGGCAGCCTTTTAGGTCTGGCTTCCTTCACTAGGCATAATGCTTTCCTTTTTCCAAAAGAAAGCACCTTTATTTTTATTTTATTTTATTTTTTTGCTGTAGGCAGGCCTCTCACTGTTGTGGCCTCTCCCATCGCGGAACACAGGCTCCGGACGCACAGGCTCAGCGGCTATGGCTCACGGGCCCAGCCGCTCCGCGGCATGTGGGATCTTCCCGGACTGAGGCACGAACCCGTGTCCCCTGCATCGGCAGGCGGACTCTCAACCACTGCACCACCAGGGAAGCCCAGCAACTTTATTTTTGGAATAATTTTAGGTTAATAGAAATGTTGCAGACATAGTATACAGAGTTCCCATATACCATTTACCCTGTTTCCCCTAAGGTTAACACCTTACTCAGTTTAGTACAATGATCTAAACTAGGACATTTACATTGATATAGTACCGTTAACTAAATTGGCTCACTTCATATGTTGCCACTAATGTCCCTTTTCATGTCTCGAATCCAGTCCAGGATCCCACAGTGCATATAGTTGTCATGCCTCCTTGTCATGTACGAACTGGGACATGTCCCCAGTCTTTATCCTTCATGACCTTGATAGCTTTGTTGAAGAGTACTGGCCACTTTTGCCATAGAATGCTTGCTCAGTTGGGGTCTGTCTGATGTTCTCTTACAATTAAATTGAGCTAATGCATTTTGGGGGAAAATACCACCCAAGTGATGTTTTGCTCTTCTCATGGCATCACATGATAGACGAAGATGAAGTAGTATGAGGGAGGTAGATGAAGTCAGTATGTCTTAGAACTGGTGATGTTAACTTTGGTTACTTGGTTAAGGTCGTATCTGCCAGGCATCTCCACTGTCGTATTACTATTGTGTAATACTTTGAAAATGCATCCGTGTTGCACGTATTACCAGTTTTTTCTTTTTATTGCTGAATAAGATTTCATTGTATGGATGAATCACAATTTGTTTACCCTTTTAAGAGTTGATAGACGTTTGGTGTGCTTCCAGATTTAGACCGGGCACTATCTGCTAGGCCTGTTGAACATCAATAATTTCACAGAACACCAACATCAGGCAAGGCTACCCTGTGATCACGATGAATCCGGACAAAAATAAGACAACTCCATAATTAGGTCTGAAGCCAGACATAAATAAGAACTTTGTCTAAACCACTAAAATGGCAAAACACCCTCCTATCCTGGCTAGTAGGAGGGCTGCTGCCTCTTGACCAATCCCAGCTCAAGCCTCCCTTCACTCCTTCCTCCTAGATCACACTCATTGAATTATCCAATTAAAGTATACTTTTTCCTGACAGCATCCAATCCAGATCAAAGCCTCCTTCCTGACCCTCCCCAGCTTTACCAAACACAAGCCCAAATCCTGTAATAAATCCTTCCCAGCACATCACCGGGACGCCTGCAGTTCCTCACCGTGAGCTGCTCCGTCCCTGCACTTGCTCAGCTGCAGGTGTGTTCTAGACTTCTGCTGGAGAGCACTGACAGTGCAAACAATATATAAACACACCGGTTGAAAATCCTCACTTCCGCTCTTGTCGCCATACATCCTACTTCTCACCCCAATTCTTGTTACTAATTTCTTGGGAATTCTTCCATTTATTTTTTAAACACAAATGCGAGTAAGTACTATGGTATAACTTGTATCCCCCTTCCTTCCTCTTACAAGGCGCTATTTACACCTGACTTTTGTCCCCTATTCTGGAAATCTCTGTCAGGTTAGAGGGGACAGCTCATTCTGTTTTTTATTTTTAACATGTGAAATCTGAACATTGGAAAGATTTATGGAATGAAATAATCTGATTTGGCACTAACAGAGTTTGGAGGCTCATCTTCCAGACATTTATTTTTAACCTCTCTGAATACCCTCTGTTCTACTGATATCAACACTCACTTCTGAAGCCAGCGAGCTGTTTGCTTATAAATACTGAGTCAGCCAGCAAATCACATTTAATTAGACTTTGAATTAGACTTTGTTCATTTGGGTCGTTGTTGTTGTTTAATTGTAGTAAAATACATATAATGTAAAATTTACCATCTTAACTGTTACTTGGGGTGCGATTCAGTCGTGTTAAGTACATTCACATTCTTGTGCATCCATTTTCCAGAACTCTTTTTATCTTGCAAAACTGAAACCCATTATTTTTATTTTTAAACCATTTTATAGTTTACATGCAGTAAAATTAACCCTTTTTTAGTGCAGAGTCCTATGGGTTGTGACAACACAATCATGTAACCACCACCACAATCATGATGTAGGACAATTCTGTCACTCCCCCATATCCCCTCGTGCCCTTTTGTGTATTCACTCCTCCCTGGTCCGGCAGCCACTAATATGTTTTCTGTCCCCATAGTTTTATCTAGTCCAGAATGTCATATACGTAGAGTCATACGTGCATTCTTTTTTATAGCAGCCATGTTGCATACTGTGAATGTGTCATTGTTTATTGAACTCATCCCCTGCAGATGGACATGTAGGTTGTTTCTAGTCTCTTGCTGTTAATCACAGTAGTCTAAAGAACAGCCCTGTAGATATGTCATTTTGGATGTGTGCAAGTGTCACTGTTGTAAAACTACCCAGACTTGGGAGTGCTAAGTCAAAGGGAAAATGCATTTGTTTTTGATAGGTTGTCCTCCAAGGGGATTGGAAAGTTTTGGGAAATCTGTTATTTTTCTATTTTTCCTGTATATACAGACCTTTAATCCTGAGTTCTGCCAACAGTGTGATCCACTAGATAGAAGTCAGCTATGTCAGTTACCCTTTTGATGTCGTGGATCTGAATATTGCCTTTCTCTGTGTCTGTTTTTCTTTTATATAACTCCTAGGATAGGTAAAGGTTTACTAAATGTGCTTGAAGACTCGTAAGTTTCTTTGAGACGATGTCATCTTAACCCTATTTGTTGTCATAGCGCATATCTTCCCTGCCTAGTTCAGTTCTCAGAATTTACATTCTCATAGAAGCTATATTTTGATGCAAAGTTGAGAAGCCAGTGGTTTTCATACCTTTTTGAAAGCATCAGAAGCTGTGTTTCAAATGAGTTCTCCCATCTGACCCCTTCCCAAGTCTCTGAGGCTGTGGTTCTCAAACTCGCACACTCATCAGAATCACCCGGAGACAGAGATGGGCCCCACTGCCAGAGTTCCTGATTCAGTGGATCTGGGGTGGAGCCCATGACTTTGCATTTCTAACAAGATCTCAGGGGATGCTGCTGATGCTGGTCTGGGGACCATACTTTGTAAACCACTATTCTGGGCACCTAGGAGCGCTTGAGAACACACAATGAAAACAGCTGGTTTAGAGGAGGAACACCCTGAAAATTGCTACAGAAGATTTCTGTTAAGGGCATTCTTTTGCATATATGTGTGTATGTATATATTTGCAGAAATACCAGTATTTTCTGATTGTTTCTCTTTGTTTTGTGATTTTTCTAAAGCCTGTCTCAATAATTAGCGCGACGCAGAGAACCTGATGCCACCTCTCCGGATTGTCCCAAGCTGTTTACTTTCCCAGCTGCATTGTGGATTGAAACCTCCAGCCTCTATACAAACCAAGATTTGCCTAACAATGGCTCGTCCAAGTTCAAGTAGGTCTTCGAAGCCTGCCCTCTCATCTCCAGTGGAATTTGAAATACCTGAAAGTTCCTGCCCTGTGAGGGGGAATGTCTGTATTGAAGTGGGTACGGGGCAGGATGGTGGAGAAAGTCGCTCTGTCCTGTTGTCCTTAGGGAAGCCCTTTCTAGGACAGGGTCAGAATTATCTCTCAGTAGCCAAGTTAAGTCCATTTAAGACATTCTGTTGCTTCTTCAGAATGTTTGCGTTTAAGCTTTTCACACATGATTTGTATTTTAAACCCCTCACCTCTCGGCAGGGCAGGAAAGCTAGTGATCGTGCTGTGGGTACTATGGGGTTAAATTTTCTACTAGACAGAAATGATTTGTATCTCTACCTGACAAAAACCTGCAAGTCAACTCTGACCTACAAATCTATTCATCAGTAGGATGACAGAGTTTACATTTGAGGTAGAAAAGACCTTTAGGGTAAAGTTCTACGGGTGAACTTTAGGTCTGTAAGGATGTTTGTAGGTTTTGAATCCAGGAGTCACGTAAATAGTTCCTAGAAAAGTACTGATGTATTTTCTTATTAAGCATCTTGTTCTTTCAGGAGATTAGATCAGATTACAACCTCTAACCCACCCAGACTGGGTTTCTTTTTCTGAATTCTTCCTGGTTGGACAGCTTTCGTGGGCCCTGCTTTTCACACTGGTCTGTCTCTGAAAGGGGTGCGAATTCAGGCAGAGCGCTAGTGCGGTTGGCAGGCCGCCGGGCTGGTTACACGCAGGGGCACTGTGTGCCTAGACCGTCTTCATCCCTTTGAGCTTGTGCTGCTGAAAGCATGGTCCCAGAGCTCCAGGACCGAGCGGGAGAGGGGGCCGGAGCCTCTGCATCTTCTGTTTCTGAGGCTCTGCTTTTATTCTTTGTTTATTCTTGCCAGTCGTCAGGGAGGAAGGGAAGGGGAGGAGAGGTTTGGAGCCTCTTTTGAGATGCTCTGTCCTGGGCTAGCCGTAGCACTGGCTCCGGACGCGCAGGCTCAGCGGCCATGGCTCACAGGCCCAGCCGCTCCGCGGCGTGTGGGATCTTCCTGGACCGGGGCACGAACCCGCGTCCCCTGCATCGGCAGGCGGACTCTCAGACACTGCGCCACCAGGGAAGGCCCCATTAGCGTTTTTTAATCCTCATAGTAGCCACCCTTTACAGAAGGCACTATTGTGCACGTGAAACAGCCAAGGAAACCCAGGATAGCAGAGGGTCAGTCATTCACATAAAATCTCGCTTGCGGGAGATGGGGTGGGATGCAGAGCCAGTGCTGTGCACCCCAAGCCCCTATCTCTTTCTTAAGACGTTGTACACTCACACATCAGGTGCCTGGGGGCATCTTCATGGTACGAGAATGATTTTCATTTGCTTATCGTAAAGTATAATTTCACGCAAGGTCAAGTTTCAAAATACAGGCAGTTGATTTGGGATGTAAATGTCCAGGTGGTGCACTGAATTGACCAAGATTTTATTTCCTCTTTAGGTATGGCTGACTTCCGGAAGTGTTTTGCAAAAGCCAAGCACATAGTCATCATTTCAGGGGCTGGCGTCAGTGCTGAGAGTGGGATACCGACTTTCAGAGGAGCGGGAGGTTATTGGAGAAGATGGAAAGCTCAGGTTAGTCATGTCTCCACAACAGCGAGAGGTTCTTCTGCATGAAGCCATAATAGTGTTTGACTCGCAACCTATACCTACTCCTGACACCCAGAGAGGAAAGTTTTGAAATTTACCATGACCCTTTTGTCCCATTTGTTTTGGCATCGACACACGGTCCGTATGATTAAGATCTCAGATTTAAGCAAAGCAGCCTCTTTCCTTTCTTTCTAGGCATGTATTGACTGCACTTATTCAGATAACAATTGGGTTTCTTCCAGTAACTAAAGTGGAACCAGAAAACTTTGGCTAGCATAATTCATTACTTTTCTATCGATGTTGAAATTAAGAATTACACATTTTTAAAAAGTTTCTCTGAACTTTTCATGTGAAAAACAGTGTTGAATTGTTAAAGGCTTAGCCCTTGATGCTCAAAACTTTACATGAAGGTCATTAGGATGTAAGTTCTCTGGGGCATGCAGTTTTTTTAATTCAGTTTTTATTGAGGTATAATATATTGGCAAAAACCCAAACTTTTTGGCCAACCCCGTACATGCAATAAAATTCGCCAGTATAAGTGTACAATTCAGTGAGTTTTAATAAATGTATACAGTGGTGCAGCCACCACCAGGATCACGGTGTGGGACATTTCTGTGCCCCAGAATATTCCCTCAAGGCCCCTGTGGGCAGTCTCCTCCCCTCCCCCCGGCCCAGCATCGCTCCGTCCCCAGCTCCCGGACTCTGGTACACGTAGCCGCTTATCAGATTTCTGTTGGTCGAAAGCAGGCAATCATGAGTGATTACGTCAATGCGTGATTTCACAGGCAGTTTCTTACCGAGGGGAGGGTTAATGAATCTGCCCTTCCTTCCCCGATGGAATGTCTCAGGCTGGCACATGTTTAGGATGTCTTGTCACCTCTCTGCTGCCCTCCGGGCGGGTCTGGGGATCATCACCTTAAAGGTGAGGGAGGGGAGAAAGGAGAGCAGAGGGCCCTCAGGGTCCCACAAGAAGGAGCAGCTGCGGAGGGCAGTCCCTGGGCCTGAGAAGCAGGGCGGGGTGGGGGCGGACGGGGGTGCTCAGCGGGCATCAGGAGGGCCTTCCAGAGGGGTGGTCGGTGGTGTCAAAGCAGCTCAGGGTCTGTGGGGACCCAAAGAAGTCAGTCGACGGTTTGAGTCCACCTGTGTTCCAGGGCTGCAGCTTCATGGGCTGCCTGTGACCGCTTCGGGCCACCGGAGGTCTAAGTGGGGACAGGAAGGAAGGAGGTACAGGGCTGATGTAGATGATGGTCCGCTCCTCCGATGCAGGCTGACTTTACCACCAGGTCGAAGGGTGACCTTTATAGTAAAATACATAATCCCAACCCCGCCTCAATCCGTTTATGGAACATTTCAGTCATTGCCAAGGGTTCCCCTCCCCCGAGCTTCCAGCCCCAGACAGCTGCGGACCACACTGCTCTTCCACCGTCGATGAGATTTGCCTCTCCTAGAAGAGGAATCGCACTTTAAAAATATGTATTTTATACATATCCTGTTACTATAATGTATATATTATTTTTTATATGTGTAGTTGTGTGTGTGTGTGTGTGTGTGTACCTATCATTATAGTTATAAAAACCGAGGTTTTCAACTATGGCCATTATACCTCAGTTGGGCATTTTGCATTTTACTTTTCTTCCTGGATAAATGAGCTTGGCATCCTGTAATGTGGAGCTCCATGGAAAACTGGATTCCAGACTCAATTATCTTCCCGCTGGTTACTCGACTTCACGTTCGTAACTTACTCGAGTGGAAGATGAGGCAGGTTGCAGTCTCCCTGCGTCATCACTGGGGAAGTTAAACCGATTTCTCCAAGGTCCCTCGTGAGCCCCAGGCCCCGCCCTGTGGCTGCCACGCCACATGTACCTACACGGACGTGTCCCTGTGGGCACCTCCCGAAGCTGCCACTCTGCTTAGAACAAAGGGGCCCTGGGAGTGTCCCGCCGGCTGCAGCAGCCCTGCCGCCCGGCTTCTGGAGCATCAGAGCTTCTTTCCCTCCCTGACCCCTGCCTCCTTTCTGCCCCCCAGGACCTGGCCACCCCTCAGGCCTTTGCCCGAAACCCATCCCAGGTGTGGGAGTTCTACCACTACCGGCGGGAGGTGGTGCAGAGCAAGGAGCCCAACGCCGCTCATCTGGCCATCGCTGAGTGTGAGGCCCGGCTGGGCAGGCAGGGCCGACGGGTCACGGTCATCACGCAGAACATCGACGAGCTGCACCGCAAGGCTGGCACCAAGAACCTTCTGGAAATCCATGGTGAGGGACCCTCGGTCTTCCGTGGGAGGGGGGAACCAGACCTGAAAACACAGGTGCTGCCATGTCCCAGCTGGGCCCACTGCATCTTAACAAGACCCCAGGTGTCTGGAATGTGGCCCACCCTGCCTGGAGAGGCCCCGCCTGCTCTGCTATATGCTCTCCCCTCCCTGGGTGTCCTGTTGAGGGGCCTTATGTTCCCAGACAACCCCCCAAGCTGGGCGGAGGGAAGCAGGAGGCTTGGGCCATTGAACCGCTGTGGCTTCAGCAGGATCCGGCTCCGGAAAGGCCTGGCATCCCCGGGGGAACCATTTACTCTCCCTGTGTCCCCGATCGGCAGTGTCCGCCGAGGCTGTGCTTCTGCTCAGCCCTCGAGCCTTTAGGGAGCTTCCAGCTCAGTGACCTTCGCTGCAATGAGCCCAGCAGGTCTGTGACACCGCGGAGCTTGTCTTGGATCCCTCTGGCTTCCCTTCTCTGCGCTTAATGACACCGTTCTCTTTCCTCTTCTTAATCCTCTCCCCTTTTTGCTCTCGCCGAAAATCTGATCAGTTCATTCATACAAGAGCATAAATGGGTATGCAGGAATTTCTTCCCAAGGGCATTTAATAGTCTACAAAAGTTCAATCCCAAGAAACGCATTTCAAATTGTGGAATTCCCAGAAGCAGTGACCCAGTGGGGCTCCAGGCTCCCTCTAGTGTAGCTGTCTCCTCAGAAAATAAGTCTCTGGATGGCCTTGCTTGGGTCACATACCTCCCTTTTGACCAGACACTGCTGCTAGAAGGATAGGCTGCTACGATGGGACCAGTCTGGAACTCGTGCCCAAGCTCGTATCTGGGGATGTGACTGACAGCTCCGTCAGCTTGGCCTGGGATAGAGGAGAGGTGGCTCCCCAAAGAAGGCGTCCTGGCCAGAATGGAACAGTGTGTGTCCACCGCAGTGTGACGTGCTCAGCACTGGGCATGGGGTGACTATTTAGTGAATTGAGATCACCTTTTATTGGTTAAGCTCAATAAGTCATTGCTAGTTTTAACAGTTAGTTTCTTCGTTTGTTAGTTGATTATTTATTGAGCTGCTTTTGTAGAAAAGATTCAAGCTTTATTAAGTCAAAATTAAGATTCTGTAAAGCACGTCCCAAGCTATTGAGCCTTTATCAGTCATACACTTAGTAAATCCTGCCCTTAGGGTTAGATTGGCTTCTTCTGCCCAACTGACTACTTCAGTTCCACCCGAACATCAGGGCAATCAGAGAGCTCCTTAGTCACGCAGTGAGTTATTTCATCCGCCTCTCTCTCCTACAGGTTATGCGGTCCAGGAGGGCAGATGTTCTGGCTTGTTCAGTAGTACTGCATGCCTTTATTATGTTCCCTGCGATGCCTGGGGTAGGCCCATTTGTTAAAACGATGTATAAAACAAAATTATTTCGTACCCTTTTAGACGTGGAGACAATTGCGCCTGATTATACTAAATTCCAGTCTTGTTTAACTTCTGTTTTTCAGGTAGCTTATTTAAAACTCGATGTACCTCTTGTGGAGTTGTGGCTGAGAATTACAAGAGTCCAATTTGTCCAGCTTTATCAGGAAAAGGGTAATTATACTGCACTTCAGAATAGACGTGTGTCGTTTTGTCTTAAGTTGAATATAAATGCGAAGAAATTGAACATTCATCTAAGATGCCCGTGGATATTTATGCGAAATAAAACTGGGTACAGTACAGCTATATGATCAAAGAAGTATTTTGCTCACAATTTACAATGTTAAGTGAAAACAACGGAATCTAACTCTATACAGTATGATCCCAACTTTGTATTTAAACACACACACACACACACACACACACACACACACACACACACACACCATGTTGATGTATCTTTATATAGATAAAAGTCCAGAAGAAAATACAACAAAATATTAACAGGAGTGGTAAGATTATGGACAATTTTGATTTCTTCTTTATATATATCTTTCTGAATTTTCCAACATTTCTATGATGAACATTTACTATTATTATAATTAGGGCAAAAAATTAAGAGTAGACTCAGAATATTCAGAAAAATTCTACCTGGCTATTTTAAATCAGTATAAATTATCCATGTAACTTATTAACATAATGTCATTGCAGATGATTCCAACTAGGATGACATATACCATGCAAATCATGAAACTCTCCTTAGCACAACAGGTACTCCAGCCGCTTCCCACATACAAATTCCCTCTCCTGAGGTAGAACCAGTGGTAATCAACTGTTTGGTGTCCATCCTCCTAGTACCCTTCTAAGTCAGTGTGTATTCATTAGGAGTTTTGTACCATATACTGCCAGGCAAAGAGACAGTCTCATTGGGTTATCTTATTTCATTGTTCTTCGATTACACCAGTGACGTTCTTTCTTTTCTGATACTGTTTACTTCAGGGCTCCAGAACCTGAAACTCAAGATGCCAGAATCCCAGTGGAGAAACTTCCCCGGTGGGTAAAAATCTTTGATCTGTATTTGGTGTTCCAGATGGCAAAAAAAAGAAAATTAGGAGTCAAAATCCAAGTTCACTTGGTGAGATGCCTCTTAAATGTGCAAATGCCGAAACCAGCCCTCATCTGTGAGGCCAAGGGCGAAAGGACAAAAGGTGAACCAAGCGAGGCTTAAGAGAAGTGGTTCCGTCCCGTCCCTTTCTCCTGTGTGTTATGGCGGGATCATTTCAGGTGTGAAAGTTTCAGCAGCTGTTATGTGGTAGACACTTAGCAGTGTACACGAGGCGTAGAGGCTGGCATCCCGGGACTAACTGGTCCATAAGCCTCGGCTGCTACCCTCTCTGTCCTCCTCCTAATCTTCAGAGTTATCAATCCAGGGTCACGGAGGCAGGAGGAGGTCTTGCAAAGGTGAAGTTGTAGGGCCAAATAGAATTTTTGTAGAGTAACAACAACAAAAAACTTGTATGTGAGTTTTTCAAAACTAGACATTAAAATAGCGCTTCCAAAAGTGTTTCTTAGAGCACTAGATCCATGTGAAGTTATAGGCATTACTTGAAAAAAAAGATGTCATGTGCTCAAATAAATATGGAAGCGCTAGATTGAACGAAGTTAAAGTATGTTTCCTTTACTGCAGGACTAATCAGAGCACTGAATATGTGAAAGTACACTGTTACTCTCTAAAAAGCGATTCTGTTAGTATTTCCCTGGTTGACTTAACCTTTTTTATTTTTCTTAATGAGGGTTTCCATTACTAAATTCAAAGTTTTGCTCTAAAAGAATGTTTTCATTACTAAATTTTGAAGTTTTGATCTGAAAGTTTTGATCTAAAAGAATCTTGAGTAGGAGATTAATATGATGAAAATGGTGTTTGGGGGAGATTATTTTAGAAGGTAAATTGTAAGATGACCTGGGGTAGTAGCGAGTGAAAGATGAGAGATTTTTAGGAATTGACGCTGGAGAACTTGGCTAGAGACAGGGCAAGAGAGAGGTGAATCTGAGAGAAGAAAGAAGGAGGTCACTGATGAAATTAGCAAGCAGTTGACGTGTTAGAGGCAGACCTCAGCCCAGTACATTCCTCCTGGGCCTGGCTGACCGTGAGCACGACCGTGCCCATGACCGTGGGGAAGCGGCTGGGGAAGAGACAGCTGTTTAGAAGAAGAGCGAGCCTGGCTGAAACGCCTCCACCAGCACGTCAACCCAGTGCATCCAGACAGAATAGAAACTTCATAAGGGCAGGTAGAACTACACCTTCAGGACAAGCTCATGTGGGCTGGAGGGAAGGGATGGGGGATAGGAAGGCTCAGAGTGACCTACCTGGACAGACTGGCCCTGGTGCAGCTCCTGGCTGTCCCCGATCCACTTGGGCAGATCTTCCTGAGAGCAGGTCTTGGGGTTGGCTT